>NW_018164845.1:578972-593257 GCF_001263595.1 Phalaenopsis equestris
TAATACCCACTTGTTGGTTGAAAAATATACACTTAGGCGTTCAATCAGTTAGAAATCAAAGCTACGCCAGATAATAGGATAATAACAATTGAAGAAATTCAAAACAAATTTTTTAACATAAGCACAAAAAAATTAATCCCAGAAAAAAACAAACCAAGACTTACATGGAATAACCAAATAATGGAAAAAAATCACAGAGTTGTGCACCAATAAATTTTAACTGTAAAGAACCAGAAATGCACAGAAATACTCACTCGGATATTCTCTCTACAATTAATAGAAACTTACAGAACTTGGCTAGAACCCTTTCTCTCGCAAGAGAAAGCCTTTTTTGTAATCCTCCTCCTCGACCCTGCTTCACGAGAAACCTATCAAGAATGGCACACGTGAGTTAGTAATCATTCATCCCTAGAATCAAAGGCTTAAGAACCGAAACCAAACCATTTGCCTTGGCAGTGTAACCTTGCATAGTAGTATCATAAATATTTTGTGCACTTGGGAAGGAAGCGAAGACTCCAAAGCATCTCAACGTAGCTATGCCCATTGCGGCGTTGTTATGCCATTGTTGATTATGTGAGTCTTACCTAAGGATCGGATCGGTGGATACAAGATAGGAGAGAGTGAGGAAACTCAAATACAGACTTGCCCCATTGAGGTGAAATGGGGTATTCTCGGGCTTTGAAGCCCATTTTATGTATCAAAAGAGAGATTACAGTAATGGGAAGGAGGGATAAGCTTCCTCTGAAGTAAGGGTCTATCTTTGAGAGCTAAAAAGTTTTGTTACAAGTGTTGGACCCTCTATGTAAAGAAAATAGAGGGCTTCTAACAATAGAAATTACATTTCTGCCCCTACTTTAATGAGAGGGTTGTAGGATATTTTGGTATTTTCATATTTGGTAACCGCTTTTAAAATCCTTCACTGTTTCTAGATTCTCCGCCTGATAGATTTCTCCTTTATTCAGTTGAGATGTCGTCAGTCCATCATTCCTTTTAGATTTCGGATGACCTTCGTGTTTTTGATAGTGGTTAAGGTGTGGACGTTGCAAGCGGTCAGCTCTAGATGGCCGGTCGATTAATTCTTGGCGGTCGGTCTAAGTGACTGGTTGATTAACTAAGAAGATGGTCGATCATAGATGGTCAGTTCGTCTTTTTGTTGCGACTAATTGGGAATGGTCGACCGATTAAGAGGTCAGGCTCCATCTAATTGGTTAGAGGATTATAGGCCTTCATATTTTTTGTCATACATTTTTGTCCATTATCGATTGGCCAAGATTCGGTCGACCTTAGGCCATCCGGTCGACAATGGGTTCTCCAACCAAACATTAGCTTTTGATTTGGTCAGTCCAGCTGCTTTGAGATTCGTGCAGACAATTTTTGGGTGTGCATGTTAATTTCTCCAAATTTCTTGCTCCTTGGCAAATGACAGTTGCGACAAGGACAAGGAAATTTTTAGATTCAATAAAATGAATCTTATAATAAACATTATTTAATACCATAAATGGGCTCCTTGGATTTTCATGCACATGACTCTTATATATAGGGCGCTAGAGAGGCAACATCATCATCTCGAGTTTGCTCTTATTCTATACTTTTCTTCGTTGTTCGTTGTTCCTTTATGGATAAAGCTAGAAAGCTAGCCGCCCTCGGGATTAGATCATGCCAGCTCGAGGGTGAGCTGTCGAGGAAGAGATTGGCCAAAAGGCCAAAATCGATCGAAGTAGTGAGGGTGGAAGAGTCTTCTGATTTGATTCACAATATTCTGGGGAAGACTTTGCCTAAGTTTTTGAAATTTTTTTAAGTTATTTCATTTCTTTTCAAAGGTGTATGTTGGTCATGTGTTATAGGGATCCATCTTAAATATATGTCCTATGTTGGCTATCCTAGGGTTTCATTTCATATGCCAGAAATACAATAAATAGTAGCAGGATAAGAATATTGCATGTATAACAGAAAACATGCAGTAAAATGCAATAAAAGAGAGAGAGTTAGTGTGTACTTGTTGCCTCTGATGACATTTAGAAAGAATTACAATTACATAGCACAAGTATATGGGAATAAGACAACACATTTAATTATGAAAACTTAAGCAAGTATATTTGCACAAAATTAAATGATAAGAATGTGGAAATACATTAAGGCTTTTAAGAAAATCATATTTCAACCTAGGTGTAAATTATGTAAATATCTAAAGATTTAAGAAATTTGTTTTAGATGGTATACACCTTAGCATTGAATGGCATGTAAGTAAATCACTCAAAGTTTAATTGCATATATATAAGAAAATAAGTATTGTTGGTATGTATCTAATTCCTCCAAGGATAAGTATAATATGAAGATTTTGAGAAGAAGAGTGAGGGTTTTGAAAAGGATTTATGGGGCTGTTTTGGTAGCAAGATTTGAGCGTCGAATACAAGAGAAAACCCGTCAAATACAAGGGAAAACAAGACATCAATTTTTCAACAAGAGAATAAAACGTAAATATTAATTTCAATTAAAAAAAATAGTAGGATTAGAAAATAACAAATGATCATGATTTTTTTTTATATTCAAATATGAATCAAGAATGGTCAAGAATCTTCATCTTTAATAAAGACCAAAAGCTGATAATGGATGAGAAAAGATTGTTAAAATTCTGGAAAAAAATCCATAAGCAATTAAGTAAATGGAGTCAAACTTATATTAGCTTAGCTTGAGATCCAATCGAGAAAACATAGAGACGAATTAATAATGTTTTGGATAATGATGATTTGGGGGAGATTTGGAAAAAAAAAATCCTTATCATGTTCAACAGTAAAGAGAAACTAGACAGGCTAAATCACCTAAGCAACATTTGTGTATGAGCAAGAAAATTTTAACCCATTGATTAACCTATGGTTAATCCATGTAAACAATTATATGCAATCCAATAAAATAAAATAAGGAATGCGAATTACACATTAGAGATGCATAAAAGGAATTGTAAACAATTATATGCAATCCAATAAAAAAGATAGGGGGTTTATGGTTTACCGGATTGAAGTTTCTTGCCTTCAATCGGAAAAAGAAAGAAAGAAATTCCTTTACTAGCATACAGAAATGCGAGCGTCTGTAAATGTCCGGAGCCATCTAACAAGGTTTCTAAGTTCTCGTGTGCGATGGCTGCAACAGCCATTTCAATGCAGGTAAGAAAAATCTTGGATGCCGTTCTGAATCTTTTCTTCCATAGAGCAAGCTTTGGGTTCCATGATGTCCATTCTTGCATCGCTAACTGCTGCACTTCTCTTCTTGAATTAGATCAAGAACCATGTACTTTGATAGCAGCTCTCGTACTCGTCACCAAATTGAAGTCGAAATGCGTCGCGTATGGCCTCCGCAGATGCACGATGGCCTCTGTATCTTAAACGGCGTGATGTGTTTTTCTTTCTTCCTCCCTCAAATAATAACCCAGCATCTCAGGAACACCACCATAATCTGAGCGAAGACGCTTCAACGGAGTCGGCTGCGGAGGAGGCATCGGTGCCTGTTGGCGTGGATCGGCGTACCCCCAATAGGCTTCAGCTATCTCGCTTCTCTTCCTCGATCTGAAAAGAAAACCTCGGAACAGCATGAGAGTCATCCTTTTCGGTATATCAAGAAAAAGCGTGAGGCAGTTTAGGCTTGGAAAAGAAGTTGCCCCGAAGTCGGGGATGGATCTCAAGACATTAGATAGTTGGCCAGGGAGTTCACGAGACCACCGGCAGGATGTTTCTACTCCGATAACTTTTCTGAGGTAATTTTCCGCCAAGTGAGCGGACCTTCGAAGAGGTTGACTGAATATGGGACGGAGACTTCTCATGGCAAAGAAATATGAATGTAGGAGTTGATGTTATGCTCCGCTTTAATTCAGATCAAATGCTAAGAATCAAGAACGTGCAGAGTAAGAGTTAAGAACCAAGAACTGCACGTAGTCAAAGTTGGACAGCGGCGATCTATCCGCAGAGATACTCCTCGTCGTGAGTAATCGCGATGTGAGCCAACGCCGGGTCGCAAGCCATGGAATTGATGGTGGATGTCTCGCATTTTGAGGCATTGTGGAAGTGCGAGGCCCGGCGAAAGGGGAATCGTGGCCGTTTGGTTCCAGAGGAGGCGATGTAACCGGTGAAACGGAGAAAGCTATCAAAATGCGAGGATTGGATGACTTCCGCGGGAAAACGATAGGCAGATGTTGCAATCAAAGCTAGAATTAGCTGACGGAGGGGTTGAAGAACCGCTGACGGCGATCTTCTTTGACGATGAATCCCCCGGCAGTGAGGATTCGAATATGATATCAAGAAAAGAGCCAGCGATCGTTTCTTCGATTACCATTTACTTGCAACAATGATCACAGCTCGGTATCGTACCGCTTCTTCAGTAACTCCTCGTCAACTTTATTCCGGCCAGATTCAGGCGATTCACGGCGATGGCCGGTGGCAGAGAGGAGAAAGCCGGCGAAGGTTCCGGCTATGTGAGGAAGCCGAGCGAAAAAAAAAACAAAAATCGCGGGAAAGAGACCGAATGAATTTTGGGGTCCATGTTTAACGAGTTTAAGTGGGTTCTATAGCCGAAAAAAAAATTAATTTACTTAATTGATTATATAAAGGAATTATTTTGTTAATTTTTATTTCAATCTAACAATATTTATTACTTAGTTCAATTCTATTTTAAATTTATGTAAATTCATTTAATATGTTTCTTATTCAAATTTAAGTTTTTTTTAATAATTTGAATTAATTATATTTTAAATTTATTTTGTTTATAATTTCAATTTTATATTTAAATTTTTCATTACATTGATTAAAGTTGTGAAAATATTAATTCATAATTGTTTTAGATATATTACTTTTTTAGAAAACTAAAATTATTTTATTATTTTCATTTTTTTATTACTCTTTTTATTACAAATTTGTTAAACAATTTACCCTCATTTATATTTAGTGAGAAATTTAATTAAGATTATATGGTTTGATTGTTTTTTTTTTCTTAATTTCAATTTGAATCTAAAATTGCTTGATTATTGATTCACATGTTTAGTTTCAACTTTAATTTGATTTTTTTTTATTAATTAATTTCTTTTTTTTATTTTCAACTTAAATTCAACAGTTGTTTAAAACAGACTCCAAACATGTCTGATTTCACCTGAACCAAAGTATAAATTAAGAGGAATTATTAGGCTTAATTGAAAGGGTCCATTAAGGTCGAAAGACACTTAAAGTATAAAGTCAAAGTCTCTAGGCTTGAAAGAAGGTTGCCTAGAGCACGTTGATATATATAGGAACTCAACTCGGGTTTCAATATTTGGTTTCAATCAACTCAACTAAGTATTGAGAATTCAAAACCATACATATGAGACCACAATGAATCAAGAGATGGTTCGAATTTTATAATTGGTGTAAGTCTCAATATTAGTTTTCTAGGATAGTGAGACAAAAAGATCCTAAGACTAGATCCTAGGCTCTAAGGAGAGTGAAAGGAATACCTCATAAAAATGAGGTCAACATCACCTTTTGCAGCATTTGAGTTGGATGCAACTCCCCCGATGTTCCTTCTCGATCTATGTAATAGAAGACTTGATCAAACAAGATGATTCGACCGTCTTAGTTGACCATATTATTCAGTCATTGGTAAATTGTGGTTCAAGTCAGGATATATCAGGCTCTAAATGCCACTTGACTGAACTATGGGTGCTCTTCTCAAAGGGAACCACAATTAGATCTTGGTCTGCTCCTTACGAGAAAGCATTATAGATAACATAGATTACAAATGATTATGTAGCCTTCTTACCTTGCGTTCCCTTAAGGCTGAATGTAAGTCCCTCGATAATTCTTCTTATTGTAGCAGGTTTTTGAGGCTCTGTACCTCAGTCAGTTGTCAAGATGGATATAAGTCCCTCGACCTTCCTTCTAGAGCTGATCACTTTGACTAGTGCTCGAGTTTGGCACGAGTCCCACGATAGTCTCTCTCGACCTAGTCAACCCCTTTTCTTTATTTTTCTAGGTGGGATGTGAGTCTTAAAGCTTTCCAACCTAATGTGTTTGGATTCTTCCCCTTACCAGCCGAGTTGACATCCATTGGAAGCGAGGCATCGCATCTGACAAGCCAGCTTCGACTTTTTAGCCAATTTAGTCGACAGGTTAAGCTGACAATCTCGCTAATCTTGACTCATTCAAAAATGGTATGCTACCAACAAGTGCATTGCGCCTTTGTGGCAAAACTTTTCTTGTTATGGGTCCTTTGTTGGCATCCATTTTTTATGTATTGAATGAGGTGACACAAGACCATATTGCAGGTTGTCCACACCCAACCGTGGCTCCAGGAACCCTTAGTACCTTTAAGTGAATGCTTCGGGCACCATCATAACCGCGCTCTGAGTCGATTGTTGTAAAACCGAAGTCACTTTCGGTATCTTTCGTGTTGATGCCCTTTCTATGATAAGGAGTTGAACCATGTCGATACAAACATTCTCATGACACAGACCATCGACGGAATAACTCCACACCATGATCATGCCTTAAGCCCAAGGTCTGGATAAACGGATATCACATTGGAACCATTCTTACTCGGTGACACGCATATGGAGTGTGTTCTAGAACTCTTAAGATGCACTTACAACCTCTGCGGGGGTCCACGGATCATGACGTGCTCATATCGAACCTCAAGGGTCCCAAGAGGCTCGAAACCCCCTCGACGAGTTTTCCCGAAAGCTCAAATGAGTTTTATTAGCATCCTTCACATAACATTTTCGTCAACTACCTTTTTAGCAAAAAAGAGAATTGGCTATCCAACATAGAATGAAAGGTCCAACATATCATTCTTTAATCGCCATAAGAGTTTGAATGGATATAATGTTTATTCCTTCTGTTCATCTTTCATGCCATTTTAGTTTAACCCAAAAGTTGGATCTTTGAACCAATTAAAGCTTTTAGTAATAAGTTTAGAGTCCACCAAGCAGAAAGAAAAGTAATCATTTGGGATGTTTGTTTAAACTCTTTGACTTCACCAATGGAGGTGGGACGTATGACAACTCTACTATGTCATCTAGTGCATTTAAAAAATCATCATTTGTTATTATACATGACATCATAATTTAATAAGTGCTCTTATCAATATTTCTCTTTTTAGAGACTCCTTGATGTATTATATATGATATATAGCATGAAACCCATTTATAAATATGTTTTAATTAAGTTAATTAAGGATAAGCTTGTCATAGATGATGATTACATTTAGAGTTTCCTATCATTAAGTGAGGAACTTAGAAGGATGGGTTTAGCGTTCTTTTCAAATTTTTGTTTAAATATATAATAGTAAATGTTAGATGTGAAATAAAAATGCTCTCTATTATTCTAAAATAAAAGCCTTTTTTTTTCAATTGAATGACAAGATTAAATGATCTATTCATCATGTAAAAGAAGGCATTGTCTAAAATTTCAAACATAACAACTAATATACTAAAATATTTGGTAACATAATCTCAAATAAAATATATTAAGAGAAAAAAAATGTTGACTGAGAAAGACATATGAGGATTAAGGGTCTGTTTGTGGCATCGTGTGGTGGCGGTGCGGCACCGCTCCACAATTTTATCTACTTGAGTAAATTGTATTTTGACAATTTTTTCAAAATTTTGTTGCTTAAATTTGTGTTTTTACGCCGGTGTTGACTTAGATGTGGTGGCAGTTTTCTAATTACAATCTGACTTTTACAAAAAAAAAATAATAATAAAAAAATTTATCGTAAAACATGCAGTAATTTTTTTAATATCAAATTATTTTTAAAGTTAATTTTTAATAAAATGCAGCTGCCCAAATATATCTTTAAACGGAAAATTTAAGCTTTCCAAATTCCTTTGCCGTATTGGGCATGCAAATTTTCGTCTGGCAACGAGGGTGGTTTTCACAAAATTCTTTCACAAGAATGATGCCACCTTCTGAGTCAAAAAATACGCGGAAAGGAAACACTTGTTCAAAGGAAGGGAATTTAAAACGTGGTCAAAAGCGAAGGTTTTTAAACTGACATAATTTAGCGAGATTTTTAAACCACAGCTAAGAATTGTTATGATATCCACCTCTTTTTAATTAGAAATATTTGCGTACGTCGGTAGGTTATAGGGAGAGTATTGGAGAGTTATATCTGTGTTATACCTCATGTAACCTCTCTGTAACCTACCTGTAACCTACTTATAACTTACAAATATATGAAAATAGAAGCGCGAAACTTACTAGTTATAGGTAGGTTACAGGTATGCTGCAGGGAGGTTACATGGGATATAATGCGGATATAACCCCCCAATACCCTCTCTGTAACCTACCGACGTAGGTAACTCTGCGTTCGTTATACATATGCAAATATTTCTCCTTTTTAACAGCCAATAATTGCAATATTCATCAATGGAAATAGAATACATAATTGCAGCATTGATGCCAAGCCGAAATGCTTGCCTGAACCAAATTAACTTTTAACCACCTAAAAATAAACGCAAACCAAATCATTAAAAAAAAAAAAATCTTTTTTTGAAGAATATTTTCCTTCGGATAGATCTCATCATTACATAACTTCTCAATTCTTTCACGCTCATCACAACTTAGATCTACAAAATTTCCCACAGCAAGCAACAGCTTTATTCCATTAAACTTCGAGCCCAAGCACAGAACAGCAGACAATCTTTATTCATCACGTTCTCTTAAAACCAGAGAACGCCGAGACAGAAATCGAACCAAGCAACATTACAAAACAGCAAGAACAAAAATCAAGAACCAGCAGACCACACAACCGGCCCGTAGATAACCGCCTGCCCGTTGATCTGAACAACAAGAACGTAATCTCCCGCGTCCCCCACCGGCTTGCTCAGCCACAAAACCTTAAACTTGCCATTAACAACGGCAAGACGGCCTCGATTGTTAAACCTAACGAAGCAATTCTGCCCCTCACCTTTCGTCCCGCTCTCCCAAACCACTCCCACCGACGCCTTACGAAACTCCAAGTTACAGACGTCGGTCAGCTCCAGAGTGTAGTCTCTGCTCTCCAGCTTAAAGTTCTGCTGCAGAACATCCGACGAGAAGAGTAGGTTACGAACCGACGGCACGGTGCTCAGCTCGGCTTCAATGGCGGCGGATGAAGAAGACAGCTCGGGGGTTGACCAGATCGAGGGGCCGAAGACTTTGACGAGACCGTCGGGGCCAAGAACGGCGACATAATTGCCCTGTTTGATTCCGCCGGGGGAGGACCAGACGTGCGAGCCGTCGCCGCTTTTGATGACTAGTTCGCCGAGGCCGGAGAGGCTGAGGGTGCAGTTGAAGCCTGCGCCGTGGGTGTTGGACTGGAAGCCATTGGCGCCGTTGTAAAGGACGAGATTGCAGTCGTCCTGAATGACAAAGGCGTATTTTTTGTACGAGAGCTGGCCGTTAGTGGGAAGGACGTCGCCGGTGGCGAGGATGTTGCCTTCGTTGGCGGCCGAAGGAGAGGGAAGGAGAATGAGAGAGATGATGGAGAGGAGGAGAGGGATAGGTAGCGCCATTGTTGCTCTGGGTTTAGATTTCCATGTCTGGATAAGATTGGGAAGGTAAATATAGAGAAGGGGGGTGGTGGATTACGCCTATTGACTGGATCCATGGCCGGCTTTATGCAAAATACGTCAGTTTTGTGAAATTGAGAAATTTTGGATGTAAGGTTTGAATTTTAACTTGTATTTACTTTAAAATTGAATTTAGAAAATTCAGCTGGGGGTGAATTTAATGAAGTTGGATTTACTAAATTCTAGTAATGCTAAATCTTGCCTGCAATCAAACATTCCAGAAGAGAGACAGTGACTCAAAGTTTGAGTCAAACATGCCAGAAGAGGGAAAGTGACTCAAAGTTTGGTTTTTGAAATTTTATTTTTTTTTTTGGAAGGTTTGTCTTTAGTGTTGGATATTTGAAATAATTCAATAGAAAATATATTATTCAGTTGTATTTGTCTTAATACTTTTCTTGAAAATTTTGATGATATCATTCTAGGGCTCTTATAAGATGTTTGGGAAACAGATTCAGTGGGAAGTGGTTGTAGAATGGTGAGGGAATGAGAATATGGGCGGTGGATGGTGTTTGGAGTAAGATAATCAACATTCAACGGTTGTCCCAGCCAAAAATGATGACGTAGATGATGGAACAATATGGTTCATAAGCTATAGGCACACCATTTGCATTAGAAATAGAATATATTATTACTTGAGGTATAGATTAGATACTACAATTTTCAAAATACTAAAAAAAAATCAAACTGTCCTTCAAATAGAAAAAAATAACACATAAATAAGTTACTGATAGAAGGTAGCCCAAATTGAAAAAAAATGAAATAAGTCAAAAAATTACAAGGATTCTCACAAAAATTGCCACTCAAATGGAAATTTTCTATTAGGTCTTTCTGAGATCACGTGATATTTGATTTAGTAGTGTACATATAAAATATCTCAACACAAATCTCAAGACAGATGAACGACTCAGAATGAAGAAACTACAAATCAAACGTAGTTGTTGGCGATTGTTTTGGGCTGGACGATGGCTAGTGAAGCATCTTGTTCGGGCGATCAGCGGAACGTGCCAGAAGATTTCCCGCATGCGATGATCATCCCTCAGGAAGATCAACAGGAAACATCCTTTTGGATTAAATATAGATCGATTCAAGCCTTGTCGGACGGTCGGGGAACTTTTATCAATCGATTCAGCCTCCCGATCTTGTTATATGCAAATAATTATATAATTACTAAAAAATCTATCTAAAATATGAATGCTGAGGGGGCTAACATGTATTTTTGTAATGATGAGACTTATGTCTATAAATATGGGGTCTATGATATGAATGAAGGATGTACTCTCTTTGTTACTCCCTACGGTGCTCTATCATCTTCTACTTATCTCTCTCTCCTAATGCTCTATGCCTTGGGTGTGTTCTCCAGAGACTTTGGGATTCAACACTTTTGAAGGTAAGGCGAGCGTGAAAACATGTCATCAACAAGAAGAGAAGTTCAACAATAACAACCGAGAGAATCCAGCCAGAGGATCACAACAAAAGCAACATGCACCCGGGAGTTCATGGAAAAATTTATCCAGCAAGGTCTGCAAGACATGATGACCTAGATCACCAACCAGATGTCGCTGCCCTAACAATGGCGCCATTTCCAGAAGGAGGATCGGTCGAACTAGAGGCAATTGACCCCCCTCAAGAGAAAACACCGACAAATAACAAGAGAAGAACGATTCACCTACAAGAGAAGCCCGCCAACATGTTATACCAAGACAGTGTCGGTTCCTCCCATGTGGAAGAGAAGAACCAACCAGCTCAAACTGAGGTATAAAGGCAGATGAAAAATGTTTTCTCTACAAGTCTCGAGAACTAAACCCCTGGAGAAGTTCAAATGCCCATCTTAGAATCATATAGAACGATCAGTTCCCAACGGCCATCTTACATCGTTTGAATCATCCATATGTCTGATGAAAAATTTTTATGCCCTCAAGTGTAAGTTATTTTTCACAACGTTGAGATGAACCGCATTAAGGTGGTTCAACGGTTTGCCCGTAGGCGTAATCCCCTGTTTCGCGGAGTTCATGAGATTTTTTCTATCACAGTTTGTTAGTGCTTAGAGACCTAATTAAACAAATGCCTGATCGCTATGGCAACTGAAGCATGGAGAGAGCTTGCAATCACTTATCGCTTGTTTCTATAGAGAAATGTTGGATGTTAAGCATTTGAAACCCAACATGGCCAAGTTACACTGACATAGCGAGTGAGGTCGGAAAGATTTCATTTTAACCTTGAACTTTCATAGCTATAGAGATTGGTCAAGCTGCTAAAGATGGCCAACAAGTCTATCGTTGCTTATGAGAACGCCTCAGAACCCACTGAACAAAAACACCAGAAGTGATTGACACAATACAACAAAAAACAACCTGATAAGTTGGGGGGGGGGGGGGGAAAAAGAAACTGAGGATTTCCTAATGATGGATTCTTTCCCGACATATAATGCAATATTTTGTTGGCTAGTTTTGAACAATTTCAAAGTGTTGATCTCTACTTATCATGTCACCTTCAAATTCCTTGAAGATGAAGAAATTATCACAATCATGGGGAACCTAGAATAGTCTCAAGTCTGCTACTTGCGGACCATAAGCAGCTTGGAGCACGATCCCCTTGACATCCAGAAGGCCTCGAGACTAATGACACCATGCATGAAGTCTTGCCCGTTGAAGGGGAACCAAGTTAATGTTTTGTAATAAGCAAGGCTTTTGATGTAGGACATAAAGAGTTGTTGATTCAAACCCTCCAAAAGAACCGAGAGGTCTTCACATGGACGGCGGCCAAAAGGTCAGGTGTGTCGATCAATGCTTCCTACCACAGACTGATGTCAATCCATCGACTCGGCCCATGAAGCAGAAGAAAAGGAGCTTGGCCATGACATTCGCTGAACCCACTGAGAGGAGTTACAAAAGCTAAAGGAGGTCATATACATTCAAGAAATGCAGTACCCTACCTGGGTTTCAAATATGGTGATAGTGCAAAAAGATAATGGAAAATGGAGGATGTGTGTGAACATCACAAACCTGAGCTCAACCTGCCTAAAAGACGCATGTCTGTTGTAAGGATCAATGTATTGGTAGATTTGGTGGTCGACCATTCTGTTCTAAGCTTCCTCGACGCATTCTCCGGGTATCACCAAATTAAAATGCATCCGACTAATGTGAAAAAATCTCTTTTATTACTTGTGAAGTATTTTACTATTACAATGTAATGCTCTTCAAACTTAAAAACGCGGGGCAACTTACTAACGTTTGTTGGATGTAACCTTTGCAAATAAAAAGGAAAGAAACATTGAGGTGTATGTTGATGATGTGTTAGTTAAGAGTCGGGCCGACTGAGTAACACATTTTAGACCTAAAAGAAATTTTTCTTACACTTAAAAGATTTAACATGAAATTGAACCCATTTAAATGTATCTTTGGGGCTACGACGAGCAATTTCTGGGATACTTGCTAACCCTTGAAGGCATAAAGGCGAACCCGAAAATTATCCAATCTCTCCTTGACATGCCCTCCTAGAAACACCAAAGAAATCCAGAAGCTGACCTGTCGGATTGCAGGTTTGAGCAAGTTCATCTCCAAATCAGGTGATAGATGTGCTCTGTCATTCAAAGTACTCAGGAAAACCAAATGTGTTGAATAGAGACCAGAATGCGAGGAAGATTTCAGGGAACTCAAGATGTTCCTCGTCTCTCCTCTCCTCCTCTAGAGCACAAATCCAAAGGAAAAACTTTACCTTTACCTCGGGGTCAGCCTCGAAGCCATCAACTCAGTATTGGTCAAAGAAGAACTCTAGAAACAACATACAGTGTACTATACAATCGTGTCCTCAAAGGTGCCAAACTCTAATACCCTATAATAGAGAAACTAACCTTCACCTTGGTCATCTCACACAGAGACTCCTATCATATTTTCAAGTACATCTCATGCAAGTCACCACCGATCATCCACTAATTTTGTCATCACCAAGCTGGAACACTCTAGTAGACTACTTAAATGGGAAATGAAACTCAGCAGGTTCGACATCTCCTACACCCCTCAGATGGAAATAAAAGCACAATCGGTTGTAGAATTCCTTGCAGACTTTGTCTAACAAAGGGGCAAAGTTAAAGATTGGAGAGATTCACTGTTGACCTCACTTTTGGTTGAGGTCTAGAAACTTCTTTAGTAGCCTAGGTCTAGCCATAGGACTTTCATATTGACTAGTCTTGGAAAACTAGAAAAGGTATCCTCACCATTAGAAATTCAAACTCTTCTCTTTGCTCAACTTGAGATTCCACATATTGGTCCTAACCTCTAATATTTAGAAGGTAAGACCATTATGGGAGAGCTCAAGAAGAGTTCTTATAGGGTTACTTGGCCTTAGGATTGACCCTGGGTGTTGACTTGGAACTAGGGTACACCATATCTTCATAATACATTGGTCTATGACTCATTCAGAATGGTTCTCTACCCAATTGCACTTGAAATGCCCAACTTAACTTTTTGCCCCGAGGCACCTCCAAATTACTTAATTGCCCATGGAACCCAAATTTGGCCGAAATTCCCAAATTTTGCCAAAATACCCAAAATTGATCAAAACTCATTCCAAACACTTTGAATACATCCAAATTTGTCAAAACTGACAAAAATGACCAAATTACCAAAATGCCCCTTCATGGCCCAAAAAGCTAAAAAATTCCAAAAATTCCTAAAAAATCCCAATAAATCCAAAATATTCCTAATTTTATTTTGTCCAA
>NW_018164845.1:598230-608141 GCF_001263595.1 Phalaenopsis equestris
AAAATATAAGACAACTCAAAATTTAATCACAAACATCACCAAAAAATACAACTTTAACTAAATTAATACGTCTCTATTGGAAGATCGGGAACCTCTCGGAGGAGTTAACCTACGGTTGCTAACGAGGCTTCCCACAGTCTAAATGAAATTATGGAACTCATTAAGTTGAGTTTAGTAAATTCATTTGGACTAAGTGATTCCAATTAAAAATAGTGGTGCCGGGATGACGAAACCGTGGAATCTTGACCGGTGTCGCTTTAATCAACTTTAATATGCCCATAATAAAATTTAAAGAATTTTAACCATAGGGTCACCTGATTTGATATTATAACTAAATGACCTAGAAAACTTGGACTCTACTACAACGAGGAGCTTGGAGCTTACATGGTGGGCAGCTCAACTATCTTCAACAGCATGAGGAGCTACAACGACATATCCTTTCTTAGCTGTAAACAACAAAACCATAAGAATTCGAGGATGTTTGCCTAGTGCAACGTAAATCCTCAAACATATCTTTTAGGCATTTGCACAATCTTGTTGTACAATCTAAGCCCTAACTCGCCTTAGGACTCCGAGGTAGTCGTTTGTTACGACTTAAATCCTCACATCTTCAAGGTTATTTGTGCTGATTGCTTCACACAAATAAGATACAGCCAGCTCCTAAAACAATCTTCACAGCAACACCAGGCAACTCCATTATAGCCGAACCTGTATCTGTATCTGTATAGGTCCAGCCGCCACCTCCATGATATGATAAATTTATATATATATATATGTATATATATATATATATATAGAATTCCTTGAAGATAATTTTTCTTGACTTTTATCGAGAGTATTCTTAGGTAACTTTTGTTACCTAAGATGTAATTAACTATAGGGGCTTGCTCTTATAGGAAGCTTTTCCCGAACCCAACATAATATAAACCCTATTTATATTATGCTCCTTGAAGATAATTTTTCTTGACTTTTATCGAGAGTATTCTTAGGTAACTTTTGTTACCTAAGATGTAATTAACTATAAGGGCTTGCCCTTATAGGAAGCTTTTCCCGAACCCAACATGATATAAACCCTATTTAATTCTTTATATTAAATAGGGGAATTTGTCGGCCAATACATTGGTTTCGCAGACCAAACGGATGTCATAACTTTCTCTAGTTTATTTGATCGAGTCTCATCCTCAATTCTTGTGTTTATCCTTCGGGATAAATACAGGATTTGAGGTAAAGCGCTCTTTCATCTAAACTATGAAAATTATGGGGTCAGTTTGACTTCATTTTTTTCAAAAATAAAATTTTTTAAAAACGTCCTTCCGAAGCGGGCAACGGGATTTCAATTTCGATGACCGACAGCTTCTTACGGGAAAACCCCACACCAAAAATAGTGTCGACATTCACTTAGCTTCGGAATGTAGGTCCTCTACATACGGGTGAAGCTGATTTGCAATTGATAGTAAATTAGATCAATGGAGAATTTGAAAACCGAGATGAGACCATGGCAATGTACCTAGTGAAGGCAAGGACAGTGATTAGCTGATTCGCCAGCTTTGAAATTGAACAAGAGAGAATTTGAAAACCAGATCATCGACCTTCTATCCCGAAGCCATCATTTAGAAGTGGGATAACCTTAAAAACTTGGTAAGCCAACGATCGAAGAATCACTGACAATGGAGATTCGACAGGAGAACATGAAAGGTTGGATGACTAAGCACAGGGGAGATTAGCGAAGAAGTCAATAACCCTAAAAGATTCAAATGTTGAGATGTCCAGTATCTACTAATCGAAGAGAAACTCTTCAAGAAATTAGCCACGTCTTTGCACCTAAAGTGTATTGGAGAAAACAGAAAAATATACTCTAGGAAAGACGCTACCTCAACTAATGCAACGACAAGGGATTTTTAAAGGGATTCTTGAAATCACATAAACTCCGAAATTATGTAGGCTGAATTTTTAAAGGGATCACATTATAATTTTATTTTAATAGAAAAAAAAAATATGAATTTGAGACAAAGCTTAAAACGATAAGTACTTCCACCGCTTAAGAGGGTGATTTGGCTTCCTTTGTTTCAGTGCTGGCATTTTACCCAGTATCCAAAGCATGCATTTTTTTTTAATTTGCATTATGCGGAATATGTTTTTTTATTAAACTTATATGACATATGGACATGCCATTACCCAGCCCCGGAGTCGCCTCTTTGAATAGTGACTTCTTCGTCACATTGAACGAAGGAGTCGCCATTTCAAATTTAGAAATTATAATTTTATGGTTATGGGGCATGATGCCCTACTCTTCATCCTGAGAAGATATTGAAGCCTGACAAAATAAATTATTTAGGCTAAAAATATTATATTATATCCTCTTATTTTTAAGCTATTGAAGCTGCATTAGTTTTCTCTTTGATAAATAGTATAATAAAATGTCAAGAAATACTGGAGATCATTAATAATAATAATATAATTATTTATAATAAAAAATAAATAAATGCCACGGACTGTATTTTTTGAAAAAAATATTACATCAGTACTACACACGTAGAGTAACGTGCGTAGCCAATGAAATTACGCCACGACACCCCCACGCGACAGAAAAAAAAAACAGCGCGGTAATATGGAGAATATTCTTCCCTTGTTATTCATGTGTTATTGCCTGTTATTCAAGTGTTATTGTGTCCTGAGAATATTCCTAGTGTTATAATAACACAATAACACATCAATAACACATGAATAACACACAATAATTCATGAATAATATGAGAGAAATATTCTCTCGTGTTAGCGTATCGTTTTTTCTCTGTCGAGAATATTCCCCGTGTTATTCTGGTGTTATTGTGTGTTACTCATGTGTTATTGTGTCATGAGAATATTCTTGGTGTTATAATAACACATCAGGAACACATGAATAACACACAATAACACATGAATAACATGGGGGGGAATATTCCTCGTGTTACCGTGCCGTTTTTTTTTCCTCTCGCGTGGGGTGTCGTGACGTGATTTCATTGGTTATGCACGTTACTCTACGTACGTAGTACTGATGTAATATTTTTTCGTATTTTTTCCCTTTTATTTTATATTAACACTTTCTAATAATTTTTTTAAAACATTCAATGGCGGTCTTAGGCCCGGATGAAAAAGGTTTACAAAATTTTTGAAAAAAATCTATTTTGTGCCCTCTCTTTGAAAAAATTTGGCTTCGTGACTAACTACAACTAATCCTAGCTAATAATAGGTAATAATATGTAACATCATTATGACTAAGCTCTATATTTCCTGTGCTTTTAAGCTAAAATAAGTGATTAAATAAGTTATATGTGTGATATATATTATATATATATATATCCCACTAAACTTTTGCTAGAGGTTTACGATTAGTTCTATGTGATATTATTGCAGTTACAACGATATAAGATATTGCTAATATTTGATATTCATATAAGTCAAATATATATATTTATGAAAGTTTAATACAGCTTTTTTAAGAGTTATAAATATAAAATTACTCAGGTTTTATATTTATATAAGTTAAACACTCGCATCATCAAAGTTTAATGCCACTTTAAAAATTGTACTAAAGAATGTAAAGCAATGAAAATGCAATCTTGCTTTGCATACTGCTATACTTTTAAGAAATAAGAACGGTGTAAATGCAATTGTTTAAGATTAAGAGTCAGTCAGTTCTAATTGGTTAATATCCTTTATGGAGTTTTACCTTATTTTAAGGGTTTGTTTAAAACAGTTGTAACTGTTTGAAGTAGTTGTGAAATTGTTGTTTCGAAAAACTATGATGGCTATTATAATTTTTTTTTTCAAAAATTTAGACAAGTAGCTTTTTAACAACCACCTCACTTAGTCAGTTAGTGTAAAATGCAGCTTGACACCACAGTTTTTTTTTTTTAAAATAAACAAAATACAGTTTTGTCAAACACTACAAAGTACAGTGAAACACCGCAACACCACCACATTGCTCCCTCAAATACACCCTAAATTAAATCTCATGGATTTGAAGCATATGTGGGTCAGTTGGCTACCCTTTCCAGATTGGATTATAAGTTTAGAAGAGTTGGATTTGATTTTATATTCCTCGGTGAGATCAAAACCTTTAAGCTCAAGTACACTTTATTAGACTATGTTTGAGCTTCCTATCATATTGATATTCTTTCCTTAGTTTAAGTTCTAATTTACCTCATTACTTCTTGCTATAGGATAAGTCAACATCTTCTAGACTTTTCCATAATCTTATGTTATAGAAATGCAAGTTCAAGTTTCTAATGAAATGAAAAACTTAAAAAAAAATAATAGTAATAATAAAACTCATTTTCTAAAGTGTAAAGTCAAATATGGGATAATTATAGTACTACTGAGCTTCTGAATCTTTAAATATTTTCTACCTCTCCTCTTTTGGCATTCAAGAAAGAAATATTCATATTTGAGTTATCTTAATTGATTCTCAGGATAACAATTTTGAAACCAAACATTAAAATCTATAAATTTACTAGTCACTATTTTAATTAAGACTATTTTAAAGAAATTCTTTCTCATAAAATCCAATAAACTCTAGTGGTTTTCCTTAGTAGGGAACGTGTACCTTAAAATAAATTATACTATAGCTTAGCTAAATTGGGCGGGGAAAAAATCTCTGGTGAAGTGGACCATGATTTAAAATCATCATTTAATGATTAAATTTAGTGATGGATAGTATATTTAGCTTTCATGATTATATATTATTCTTGATTTCGTATTTAATCACATAATAAGAAATTTTAGCTTTTGTATGGTTCATAATCCAATCAAGCATGACCTTACTGACAATGATAATAGTTGACCTTCGTGGTTATGCTGAGTATTAGAGATATTGATCATGATAAGTATTTAACTTACTGATGATGATAAATGTTGATGACAATCAAAGGCAATGAACAACAAACTCATGAAATAGAAAGCATTAATCATGTACCTTACTATTTAGATCTAATTTTTTTATTATTTATATAGTTTTAAATTTATTTTTTGTTTGTATTAAAAAATACAAATATATAATTAGAGAAATATCCATGTTATTTATTTTTTAAGAGAAATATGTTTGAATTTTTTTTTAACGAAAAAAAAACCTCAAAAGAGGGGGTCGCCTCCTATATTAACAAATTGCTCAATGAATTTTAAGTCAATCAAATTGGTTCAAACTTGATTCAATCAAAGTTTAGACATAATTCATTTCTTCCTCTCTCATAGGCCATATGAAAGGCATCCAAGGTAGTGGACACATATCTTCACTAATGGAATCTCACTAGGAGAAGGCATTTAAAGGATCACTAGTCTGTGAGAAGAAAAGGTTCTTGCAAAAGGAGCTTGTTGGAGAGTGTATGACTAAACCAAAGAAATGTGAAGGGAAGGATATTTTGCAATGGGAGCTTGCTAATGGTAAGCTTTGATCGATAGTGTGTCATAAGAAAGATGTTTTAGATCTAGTTGGTGAATCTATAATAAGATTGATGGCTTATGAGGAGAAGAGGCATTTTGTAAAGGGAGCTCATTGACAAAGGAATAAAGGGGCTAGTGGTGTGAACGATAATAGCATTATGGGACTAGTGCATATGAATAGTAGGTTCAAAAATGGTTTGAACCTGCTTCAAAGAGATTGTACGATTAGGTTTGAACCAAGTTTTTTGGCACTAAACTTAAGTGTCGAGATTGCATATACAAAAAAGGCTATTTCATTATAAATAAAATTAAAAGTATATTTTTTCCAAATATATATTCGATAATGCAAACTAATGGTCTATAAGACATAAAATGTCAAATTTTAAGTTGTCTTATATATTACATTTAAAATTAGTCATTTTACGTATTTATTAATAAAAACTATCAATTTACTCATATAATACTTAATTTCTTTAAATAACCTAAAAAATATCACAAAAACTTGATGTAGTCATGTACATGTACATGTTATTGGCCTAATTAAATTTTATACAACCAAAAAATGACTATATGGATCATCACATATTGGTTGTCTTTGAACCCATCCATAAGTGGAATCTGTTTTAAATAAGCAGAGTTAAAAGAGAGCCACATTGACTCAGGCCGACAAACAATCAAACACATTAATAAGTATCATGTAGGCCGAGAATCAGAGGCCGAACACCATATTTAAAAAATTAGAGGCCTAGTGCTAAGTTGAATAACTGAGGGTGAGGTATCCGAGCCTCTTTGTTGGAAGTTGACTTTATGAAGACCCCAAATCTCAATAGCGGCAGGGTTTTTAAAGTCAAGATGTACACTGTTAAATATCTATAGTAAAATAGAACAACCAATAGGGAGCATTAAACATAAAATAAGATATTCCTTCTTCAATCTGGAATCCTTTTCTTGATCACAATCTCTTAAAAGAGATTTTATGTTCTTCTAATCATTCTCATCTAGCCCATTCTCCCTAGCTCAACCTCATTTTTTCTCTCTTTGTTTACCCGCTATTCCTTGGGTGTGATTTAAGGGCAACAATGGGTTCAACATATGCCATGTGCATTGATCCCATTGATACAAGTTCAGTGAGATTGTGTTGGGACTTCCTCACATCTTATTTTTTTCCAATTTCTCGTGCTTCCATTTCAGTCCAGCTCTTTTCGCAATGAAAACTAGTTGTGTTGGTATGGCTCATATACCATATAGGGACAGATGCTGGAAATAAGCGGAGCAGAGCGGAGCTAAAGAATTTGTCCAAATCGGAGGAGTTTTCTTATGCGAGTTGGGGGTGCGGTACAGGGGTAATTTGGTAATTACATATTGTACTATATGATTTTCTAGGGTTATAAATAGGCATGTACGTAACCCTAGGTCTTGTTCTGTATTCTGTACTCTTTTCAGAATATTGAAAAAAGCTGCTGCTCTGTTCCCGTTGATATAGGCTTCTTTGTTGAATCTCGTTAAATCTCTCTGTGTTCTTATGGATTTGTGTCTATTCCTATTTTTCTATGCTCTAATTTCTCAACAAGTGATATCTGAGAGAGGTTATAGAGCAGGCAAGAAAAATTTTGGCGGCTAGGATGTCAGATTCAGAGCAGGAAGGTGATCGCGACTTTCAGCAAGAGTTCACAAGGGTTTGATACATTTGATCGTGAAGCAGAGGGCTACGAAACAAAGACGAAGGTGAAGGAGTTCATAGAGGCTTCCGTGTGGGCGAGTCCAGCGAGGCTTCTTTCAGCGGCAGACAAATTCGCGACCACGGACGACTTCGCGAACCTTGCGGGAGGCGGCCAAGGAGGAGAAATCAAAAGATTTGATTTCTTTGCCCTGACCAAAATTTTCTTTGCTGTGAGGCGGAATCAGAAGCTAGAAGCGGAGGATTCCTTCTGCGGAGCTGAGTGAAGGCACAAGCGAAGCGAGGATCACGATCGAAAGGTTCGCCAATTTGGAAGATTCCCCCCGGAATTTGGAGGCGATTTGATTTCTGAAATCTGGAGGTGATTAGCTTTCCTTGGGCGGGGGCAATTTCCTTTGTTGGAGAAGAAGATTTTTGTCCATGATTTACTTTAGAAAATTGGATTTACTTTCCTGGGAGGATTTGATTCAGCGAACGAAGGGAATCTCGACTGTGGAGAGGAAAATTTGGAAGACGATTTTCAAAAATCCTTTGCGGAAGGAGAAATTGGAAGGCATCATGCGATCTGATTACTCTTTTGTTGGAGGCGGAATTTTGGCGGACGCTCCTTCCGTTTCCAAAATTTCCTTTGTTGGGAGGCATGGAAGATTTGTTTCCTTGGCTGCGGTTTGATTATTACTTTGCTGGAGGTGATTTTTCTTTTCTCGAGGCAGCAAAATATTCCTTCAATTTTATTCCTTCGCTGGAGATATTTCTTCATGGATGTGGGTGATATTCCAGGACGCAAAAAAGGCAAGGAATAAGGAAGGATCTTGAAGGAATTTGCAGAAAAGTTTTGTTGCAAGATTAATTTTTAGATGATAATTTTTTCTGCAAAATTTGAGATGGTGAAGTTTGATGGAACTGATAACATTAGATTGTGGCAAATTAGGGTAAAAGATTTGTTGGCACAACAAGGAATCTTGAAGGTTTTGCAGGCAATGAAACCAGATGCCATGGAGGATAAAAATTGGGAAGAATTGTAATAACTAACGGCAACAACTATACGCTTATGCCTGATAGATGAGGTTATGTATCACATGATGAATCTAAAATCTCCAGGGGAGGTATGGAAGAAATTGAAAACTCAGTTTATGTCCAAAAACAATTGAAAACTCAGTTTATGTCCAAATTTCTGACGAATAAATTGTATCTGAAGCAAAAGTTGTATGAGTTGAATATGTAAGAAGGTTCTGATTTGACATAGCATGTGAATGACTTCAATCAAATAATCACATATTTATCACAACTTGATTTAAGTATTGAGGATAAAGACCGATCAATAATTCAGTTGTGTTCACTGCCTTCTTCCTATGAACACTTGGTCACTACTCTTACATATGGGAAAGAAACTATCAAAGTTGATGAGATTACTGCAATTGTTGGCTCAGAACCAGCAGAAGCATGATAAAGGGAAAAGCTGACGATAGTTTATATGTGAAGGGTAATTAGGATCATGGAAGGAAAAAAGAGGAGGGTTGTGGAAGGCAAAATTCCATATCCAAGTCCAAAGGCAAAAGGACAATTCATTGCTACAAGTGCAAGGAGTCAGGTCATATAAAGAGAGAATGTCCAAAGCTCAAGAAGCAGACTAAGGAGAAAGGTGATGAATCATCGAAGTTTGTGAATGTGGTGCAGAGTGACAGTTCAGATTACAATGATGATAATATGCTTTCAGTTTCATCAACTTAGTTCAGGGATGCATGGATTCTTGATTCAGGATGCTCTTAACACATAACACCTAACAGGGAGTGATTTACTTCATACTTGTTAACTAATTATGGCTCAGTCTATTTAGGTGATGATATATGTTGCAATATTGTTGGTATTGGTGAAGTTAGAATTCAGATGTATGATGGCACGGCTATAGCATTATATGATGTCAGACATATTCTAGATATGAAGAAGAATTTGATTTTCATGGGCACTTTACATAGAAATGATTTTATTCCTAAGGCAGATGAGGATAAAAAAACCATCAGAATTATTAAAGGTGCACTGACTGTGATAAAAGGAAAGTTAATTTCATGTAATATCTATAAACTGTTGGGGAGTACAGTTGTAGGTGGAGTTCATTCTATAGAGTCAGATGATGATAGCACAAAGCTATGACATATCACAAAGCTATGACATATCATATGAAACTAGGTCATTGACCGTAACTTTATATATGCTTAAAAATATAAGATAAATATGGACGTAATAAATATTCAATAATTGTAAAGTCACACTTATCAACGCAAGTATACATATCGCTCAAGTAATATAGGGCTCTAATGGAGTCCTAGATATCGATCCCACGGGGAGAAAGTTTAGAACTACAAATTAAGATTTTAAAAAAAGCAATACTTTAATCACAACAACGAAGTTCAATTTACTTATCTGTCACTAATAGGCAGTTGCAATAAATATGTAATTTTAATAACTATTAAATAATTAATGATATTAATGAAGGTTTAAATGTGATATTCAATATATAAGAAAGCTTCATTCTCCTTGTCAAGAAATTATAGTGAATGGATGAAGTGAATTAGTTCAAATTATATTGTGTCAAATAGGAGCATACATATTATTTACCCTTTGATCCAAGCATAAAGAACATTGACTAATCCTTTGCTTGTTTACTAAATCTGCGGCTAGGCTGGGAGGATACTGACTCTCACTTCAGAGCTCCCACGTTCCCCTCGCCTGAGGGCTAACATCTACACTTCAGCACCTAAACGATAGGACCGAATTGGGGATTTTAGCCTATCACTCTAAAATCTCCAATTCTACG
>NW_018164845.1:608578-610552 GCF_001263595.1 Phalaenopsis equestris
TCTTTTAAAGTTGTGGATGAGCTTTCCCAAGAGTTGCCTAAGCATCCTTTCAAAATTTGGCCTTATTCAAAGCTGGATTGGGCTTACCCCCCGAGTTCACCGTCGGCGGCCTCGAGGGTACCGTCGATAGACCTTCTTAATGAATTAATTCTGGAGTTTAGGGAAAATCTCTCCGTCGGGCGTCGTCGGCGCCCTAGTTCAATTCTGCACATTTTGGTCATTTTCGCTCCAAATTCGCTCCTTTTTGCATCTTTTTGCTCCAATGACCCTAATTCATCATTCTTGCAACAAACCATAAAAAATATATTTCTTTAAAGTGCAATATCATCAAAAACAGTATAAAAGAGGAATGAAAATCTCAACATATTTTCCTCTGGTCAGTCATCTTAATGAACGTGGAATGACGGAATTGCATAGAAGAAACTTGTTGAATGGTGTTAAAAGTAGCAAGCTTGATCTTTGAAAGTTTTGTTTTCTTGAAAAATAGACTAGAGTCAGTTTTATGACTAAAAAACATAAACTTGAAGGGATTCTTGATTATGTGTATTATGATGTATGGGGTCATACTAGGGAATTTTCATTGAGAGGATCTAAGTATTTTGTTACATTTATTGATGATTTCTTCAAAAAAATTTGGGTATATTTCTTAAAGTAAAAATCTAAAGTCTTCTCTAAATTCAAGCTGTGGAAAGCTGAGATGGAAAAAACTGGCAGAAATATCAAGTGTTTAAGGTCTGATAATGACATGGAGAACATATATTTGCAGTCTCAAAAGTTCTGTAAGGAGCATGTGATTCAAAGATAATTTATAATGCACAAGACACCACAGCATAATGGTGTGGCAAAAAGGATGAATAGGTCCATAACTAAAAGGGCAAGATGCTTGAGACTGAATGCAAGGCTTCCTAAGAGTTTCTGAGCAGAGGCTATGAATATGACATGCTATCTCATCAATAAATCATCTCGGCCATCGTTAGGTAGCAAGTTCGCAGAAGAGGTATGGACAAATAATCCAGTTAATTTTGACCATTTACGAATTTTTGGTTGTCCTGCCTATGTGCATGTACCTGGGGTGAATGATCAAAACTTGATGCAAATTCCAAGAAGTGCATCTTTCTGAGCCTTAAGAAAGGTGTGAAAGGATACAAGTTTTGGGATCCGATTGCAAAGAAGATAGTGATCATCAGAGATGCAATTTTTTATGAGCAATCTGAATTGTAGCTGAATCAAGACACTGTGCAAGGGAACAGTTCTAGTTTAGATGCAGTGTAGATGGATTTAGAACAACATCTAGAGACAATTGAAAAATTTGAAGGTTCAAACTCAACACCTGGGGATTCCATTCCATATGATCTGCATAATTACAATCTAGCCAGAGACAGACAAAGAGACACCAATATAAGGCCTCTTAGCATATTAGTTTATGAATACTTTGTCTCTTATGCACTTTTTATCAACAGCGATGATCCAACCACTTTTCAAGGAGCTATCACTAGCTTGGAGAAAGAGAAATGGATGGGTGTAATGGTTGAGGAGTGTCAGCGTTATTTCAGGGATGGTTTGGTTATGGGGTTGCCCGTAAGAAGCCTGTCGGTTGCTGGAATCAAAATCCCGTCGCCCGTTTCAGAAGGACGTTGAAGTATGAAATCAAACTGACCCCATATTTTTCGTAGTTTAAAATGAAAGAGCACTGTACCTCAAATCCTGTATCTATCCTGAAGGATAACACAAGAATTGAGGATGAGGCTCGATCAAATAAACTAAGAAAAGTATGACGTCCGTTTGGTATGTGAAACCTTTGTATTTGCCGACAAGTTTCCCTATTTAATTTAAATGATTAAATAGGGTTTATATTAAGTTGGGTTCGGACATGCTTCCTATAAGGTCAAACCCCTATAGTTAATTACATCTTAAATGACCAAAGTCACTTAAGAAGACTCTCGATAAAAATCAGGAAATATTATCTTCAAGGAA
>NW_018164845.1:611445-611972 GCF_001263595.1 Phalaenopsis equestris
TGGTTGATTTTTAATTTTAGTTTTGGTTATGGTTAACATGCAAGTTTATGTAGGTAAATGCAAGCATGAAACATGTAGGAAAAAAGCAGAATAAAGACGGTGTAAAAGCTTATCTGGCGAGTTTTCTCGTTCCACCACCTAAAACTTAAAAATGCATGTGAGGGCATTTATGAAGAGCAAGAAAAGTAGAGTTCTGGGGGGGTTTTCTTAACTCTATGTCGTATTTTGGTGAGTCATGTCGTATTTTGGTGCTATGTCGTATTTTGGTGAGTCCCTAAGAGTTTATTTAAGGATGCTTTCATTGAGCGAAGCATATGAAGTTTTAATAGGCCTTTGAGGTTTCCAACAAGTTAAGAGGGGAAAGCAGGCCCATGCCTCTCTCTCACCAACTAGTGAAAAGCCTCGAGTCCATTTAAACTCATTATGTTGCTTAATGGTTCATCCTGTAAATACCCTTATTACTCAGTGAACATTGATGTCTCAATTATCCCTAAGAAAAGGGGTAATTATCATTTGTCATTCAATTT
>NW_018164845.1:614383-615052 GCF_001263595.1 Phalaenopsis equestris
AGTTTTATACCTTTGCTCTGAGAAGGGAGGATTTGATCAGAGATGCTCGGCACGTTCTTTGGGTTCCAAGGAGGCTAGGGATTGAGTCCCTGGCCTTGGTGTGATATCGACCAAGCTCGATTTCAGGTGTTGGTCTAGAACTATTGTAGAGGCTCTATGGAAGGGGGATTTGAAGGGGCTCTTGCTTCTTTCACTCTTGTGAAGGTGTGGGCACTAATAATTGAAGTTTGGTGGAGGGTTGGAATGCAATGAGGGGATCTTAGAGAAGCTCTGTGTGAAGTTTGGAGAGGCCTCTCTAAGATTTTTTCAGCACCTTGTTCAACGGCCATGGAGGTGGCCTTTTATAAAAATGGGGTTACGGTGGCTGTCTTGGCCAATTAGGAGGTGTAATGTGATGCTTAGGTGGAGGGCAGAGGAGCTCCATAGTTTGATTTGGATGAGTTGTCCTCTAGTTTGATTTGGGTGAGGTGCCATGGGGGTGGCTCTTAGTTTTGGGCTTTTCCAGGGGGAGGTGGCTAGGAGCTCAGGGAACCCAGAGGAATCCATCACAGCAATTTAATGCAAATGTGCTTGGATTTGGCAAAGATATCTTAAGCATGTGCATTTTTGGAAATAAGATCCCTTAATTTGGGGGACCTTTGGTCCATGGCTTGATTTAGGTGGTTTCAT
>NW_018164845.1:615210-615742 GCF_001263595.1 Phalaenopsis equestris
CAATCAATTGGGTGAAATTTGGGGACTTAGCTAATTTGGGGCTAAATTTGTGAATTTTGGATTTAGGCCAAAATCAAATGGATTTGAAACTTCATCAAGGTCAATTGATGGTTGATTTTGATGTATATGAATGTTATCAAGATTTTCAACATCAATTGGGGCCAATTGACTAGGACATGGGTTCAATTTGATGAGATCAAGTGATATGGCCAAAATTGGGCTCAAATCATGGATCAATTGAGATTGGATTTGGTTTATTTTGGTCATATCAAAAGTGAATTTGAGTTTAGGATTGAAATTAGGGTCAATTGAGATCAAATTTGCGGACATTTGAGTTGGATTTGGGGAAATTTGGGTCTTTAAAGGGCAATTTGGGGATTTTGGTTAAATATGGTTAAATTGGCCAAATTGGGTCATATGGTAGTTGAGAGAAATGAAATTGAGAATATTTGGGATTTATTGGAATTTTTTGAGAATTTTTGGAATTTTTGGAATTTTGAGCCCAAGAGGGGTATTTTGGTAATTTGGGGGT
>NW_018164845.1:616080-623031 GCF_001263595.1 Phalaenopsis equestris
TAAGGGTGACTCATCTTGAGTTTCCCCCACAGTGACCCCACCTACTAAGTATTTAGAGGTTGAGAGCAACATGTGGAACTCCAAGCTGAGTAGAGAAAAGTTTGGAATTTCTAGTGGTGAGGGTTCCATGTCTAGTTTTCTAGGAATAGTCAATAGGAAAAATCCTATGGCTAGACCTTAGGCTACTAAAGAGGAAAAAACTAAACCTCAACCAAAAATGAGGTCAACAAGGAGATGAAGTCTTTACAGAAAAATTGTGCATGGGAGTTAATTAAGCTTCCTGAGGGAAATAAGACTATTAAGTGCAAGTGAGTGTACAAAAAGAAAGGGGAAAAGTTCAAGGCTCGATTGGTAGCAAAGGGATTTTCACAGCAGAAGGGGATAGATTATAATGAAATCTTTTCTCCTGTGGTCAGACATACTTCAATCAGAGTAGTGCTTGCATTAGTAGCTATTTGAGATTTGCATTTAGAGTAGATGGATGTTAAAACTGCTTTCTTGTATGATGATTTGGAGGAACAGATTTACATGGATCAGCCAGAAGGGTTCGCTCAACCTATACAGAAGCATATGGTTTGCAAATTAAAGAAATCACTGTATGGGTTGAAACAGTCTCCAAAACAATGTTGTTTTCGTTTATTTTTCTCTCTTTTATTTTATAATGAGTCGTCAACTTGTCGATCGTCGTATAATTCTCTTATTTGAATGAATCTCCCTCCTGAATCAGATTAATGATTCGAAGAGGAGAGAAATTGAATAAAAAGGGACATACGATAAAGCGACAAGCAAGAGAAAACACAAAACGTGGAAAGTCTACGTGCGGTAAACCTTGCAAGGATATGTTAAGAGTGTCCGCCCAAACAAGATCGGGCGAAAGCACCTTAAACCAATATCCGTGAATGAATGTCTATGTAGACTACCCAAAACCAGAGAGTCAGGTGTAGCTGCCTGTTTTGGGGTCAAGAGCACTCCTAAGGGGACGCACCCTTCTTGGTTAATTACATCTTGGGGGGTACCCAAGAATACTCTCAATAAAAGGAGTTTCGCTTGGATTATCGTGAACATGGGGCAATAGGTACTCGAAGGAATGTTATTCCGTGTGGGAACAGTCCTGATGCTTCAAAGCTTGCGTTAAGACATCGGGCAGAGAGTGAGTCTCTCACATTCTAAGTGGGTAGCGGCTTATCGACACACGAGGCCCACAAAATAACCTAAATCATCTTTACGGGGATATCCCAACACGTTAAAGCACGTCCGAGCCGTAAGGGTAGAGGACAAATCATCGTATCCCAAATGGGCGGCAGCTCATCGACATCGGACCTTGAAAATGATATCGACGATGTCAAAGGAGCGACAGGGCTCAATGGGGCTCAACAAAAGGAAGGTAGAGTGATTCTAGAAGGTAGAGGTAACTGGGTCGGGGTACCACAAACCCGTCATACACAGCTACTAGGACCATAAGTCTACCTAGTCGTGAAGGTAGTCGACCCAACAAGTTTTGAGATCCTCGGTCAGCAATTCGTGAATTATGTCGTCCATGGGAACCTTGGTAGCCCTAAGGTTAAAGGAAAAAAACTCTATCCTATGACTAAAAGCTGGAGCTCCAAGAGGTGTGACTTATACCTGCTGAAGTGGCGAGGATGCCTCAGGAAAGAAAGAGAAATGGAGGTTCAGCTACAAAGCCGGAAACACTCCCAACAAGAGGACTTATACCCCGTTTGGGTCGGGGAGCCTTCTAATGAAGTCTTTACAGAAAAATTGTGCATGGGAGTTAATTAAGCTTCCTGAGGGAAATAAGACTATTAAGTGCAAGTGAGTGTACAAAAAGAAAGGGGAAAAGTTCAAGGCTCGATTGGTAGCAAAGGGATTTTCACAGCAGAAGGGGATAGATTATAATGAAATCTTTTCTCCTGTGGTCAGACATACTTCAATCAGAGTAGTGCTTGCATTAGTAGCTATTTGAGATTTGCATTTAGAGTAGATGGATGTTAAAACTGCTTTCTTGTATGATGATTTGGAGGAACAGATTTACATGGATCAGCCAGAAGGGTTCGCTCAACCTATACAGAAGCATATGGTTTGCAAATTAAAGAAATCACTGTATGGGTTGAAACAGTCTCCAAAACAATGTTGTTTTCGTTTATTTTTCTCTCTTTTATTTTATAATGAGTCGTCAACTTGTCGATCGTCGTATAATTCTCTTATTTGAATGAATCTCCCTCCTGAATCAGATTAATGATTCGAAGAGGAGAGAAATTGAATAAAAAGGGACATACGATAAAGCGACAAGCAAGAGAAAACACAAAACGTGGAAAGTCTACGTGCGGTAAACCTTGCAAGGATATGTTAAGAGTGTCCGCCCAAACAAGATCGGGCGAAAGCACCTTAAACCAATATCCGTGAATGAATGTCTATGTAGACTACCCAAAACCAGAGAGTCAGGTGTAGCTGCCTGTTTTGGGGTCAAGAGCACTCCTAAGGGGACGCACCCTTCTTGGTTAATTACATCTTGGGGGGTACCCAAGAATACTCTCAATAAAAGGAGTTTCGCTTGGATTATCGTGAACATGGGGCAATAGGTGGGCAATAGGTACGGGCAATAGGTACTCGAAGGAATGTTATTCCGTGTGGGAACAGTCCTGATGCTTCAAAGCTTGCGTTAAGACATCGGGCAGAGAGTGAGTCTCTCACATTCTAAGTGGGTAGCGGCTTATCGACACACGAGGCCCACAAAATAACCTAAATCATCTTTACGGGGATATCCCAACACGTTAAAGCACGTCCGAGCCGTAAGGGTAGAGGACAAATCATCGTATCCCAAATGGGCGGCAGCTCATCGACATCGGACCTTGAAAATGATATCGACGATGTCAAAGGAGCGACAGGGCTCAATGGGGCTCAACAAAAGGAAGGTAGAGTGATTCTAGAAGGTAGAGGTAACTGGGTCGGGGTACCACAAACCCGTCATACACAGCTACTAGGACCATAAGTCTACCTAGTCAGTCGTGAAGGTAGTCGACAGGTAGTCGACCCAACAAGTTTTGAGATCCTCGGTCAGCAATTCGTGAATTATGTCGTCCATGGGAACCTTGGTAGCCCTAAGGTTAAAGGAAAAAAACTCTATCCTATGACTAAAAGCTGGAGCTCCAAGAGGTGTGACTTATACCTGCTGAAGTGGCGAGGATGCCTCAGGAAAGAAAGAGAAATGGAGGTTCAGCTACAAAGCCGGAAACACTCCCAACAAGAGGACTTATACCCCGTTTGGGTCGGGGAGCCTTCTAACACCCTAGGCGCACTAGACAACCACCTATATAAAGGTATGTTGGGCCAGTCAGGTTGAAGAAGCATGGGGGCAGACATGCAAATATGAATGCTGATGTAGTTATCTAGAGCGGTCCGTACGTATTGTGGAGGCCCTATTAATATATGCAAGAAAGTAAAAGTTACAATTTTTAGATCCTAAATATTTTAAACCTAAATTTTAATTATCTTGAATATTTTATTTATATTTTATTTAGATTATCTTGAAGATTTTATTTAGGATTCTATAGGAAATTACAATTTTAGGGTCCTTGATGAGCCTATGTTGTCCATTGTGATCTCAGACAAACCACAGAAAAAAATAAGGAAAACACATGCAAGTGCAGACATACAATATGATACAAAAAGCAAAACAAGTCAAATCAAAATAATAAAACAGGTCGGTGCCACTGGGTTGGCAATATACCCCAGTAAAGAAAAAAAACGGCTGGACTCCGCATATACATGCCCGATCCTAATTCTATATATCAATATAAAATGCAGAATTAATATACGGGACACGAGCATCTGCTCTTGATCCCCTCACGTGGTTTTGGTGTCAAATGCCTGAGAACCCGTGTCCGTATCTTATTTCTGCTACAGGACTCTCCTAGACTCTAAAAGTACATAGAGAAAAGAAAAAGACTCAATCCTGCATAAAAACAAGTGTCAGCAAGAAAGCTTACATGCAAATAACGTATCATGAGTCATGCCTTAAAAGTGGGCGAGCTAATAACACCTGCAAGCAAAGGGGTCAAAAATCATTACTTGCTCCCCCATAGCAATACTTGTGTGTGTGCATATAAATACATATGGCTCCCTACAGAAGAAAAGCCCTGACATACTACCACATATATGCAGCATGCAGTCACACCACAAACACAATGCAAAAAAAAGATGTATGGCTAGGGCAACCAATCCAGCAGAGAATAATAGTCAAATATCAAAAAGACTACCTAAGCACTCTAAATCCTAGCCTAGCACATCATTTAACAAAAAGTGCGTCAACCTAGTATCTAAGGCACAGGGTAAAGTCTCTAGCTACCATATAACTTTGACGTATATCACTTTGACAGGGTCACCATACCGGCCTCATCCTAAAGATCCGAAGAATCTAAAGGGTCACTAGGAGTTGTGAAACAACTTAGATTTATTAGATCTTTAGCACAGTCATACTCGTGTCAATCACGATGACTTAACTCGCATTGCTCACCGGGATCAACCCAGCAAGCAATGCTCGTTCAGGCATCACAACCAATACAAGGCCACTCTCCTAACGAGCCTGGCTCGCTACCCATGCAAACATGCAAATGCAAATGCAGACAGTCATGTGACAACAGTCAAGTCATGTGACAGATGTGATGAGTGTACCGTGGGGCAGTGACTCGGGAAAATATGGGCATACCGTGGAGGCAACGGCCTGAACAAATGGGTGTGACGTAGCGACAGTGACCCAAAGGGTGAGCGTGCCGTGGAGGGAGCGACCCGAAGAAGGTGTGCCAAGGCAACACTGACCAAAAGGGATGGGTGTGCCGTGATGGCAGCGACCCAAGGAAATAGGTGTACCGTAGCGGCAGTGACCTAGAGGTCGGCGTGTCGTGGAGGCAGCGGTCCAAGGAATGTGTGACGAAGCTGCAGTGATTGAAAGAGACGGGCATGCCATGACGACAACGGCATGAGGAAGGTGTGTCGAGGCGGCAGTGATCAAAGGGATGGGCATGACGTGATGACAGTGACCCGGAAGTGCAACTCAAGCAAATGATAATGATCATGCAAGCTAACACGTATAAGATGCAACATACAAGCATACAAGCATGTGATATAATGCAAAATCAAATAAACATGCAAGTGATCAGTCAACCAGACCGTGGTGGCTGGTCGAATTAAAGTGATAAGTCTACCGGGCTGGAGCGGTCGGTCGAGCCAAAGTGAGACACTCATCGGGCTGGAGCGGCCTATCAGAGCGTAGTGAAATGCTCGTCGGGCCAGGGTGGCCGGTCTGAGAGAAGTAAGATGCTCGATGGGTTGGGGCGGCCTATCAAAGCAAAGTGAGAGGCTCACCAGGTCGGGCTGTCGGTTGGAGCAAAGTGAAATGCTCACCAGGTTGGGGTGGTCAGTCGAAGCAAAGTGAAAGGCAGCATGCACCAAATAAAAGTGCAATATGCAGCAGACCAACATGCAGATAGCAAATCGGGCTCGTGCTAACGACCTCACCTGAGAAACCTAAGGTTTAGACCCTTGGATGTGCGGCATCGCCGCCTCTTACTTTGGTGAGGAAATGTAGGGAGTTTAGGGAGTTTCTTCCCGGATCTTCTTCCCGGATCTCGGAGACGAAAACTCTCCACGACACCGTGAAATAGACTAGCTAAAAAGCTTTTTCCATTTCACGAACTCCTCCAGAATTTGCAAAGCGAGCCAGCTACAAATCTTCTCTCGCTTTGTCAAGTCCGACCTCCCAGCTTCTCCAAGTAAAGCTGGGGAACCCAAATCATGGGGAGTGAGGGACTCCGACCCACCAGGACATGTGATAAGGCTCAAAATAAAGGGGAACACTCGACTCTATGGAGGGTGTTGGCTACGCACAAGAAGTCCTAACCTAAAGGCTGGCTCTATGAAAGACAACGATCCATCACGCAGGCACATTGTTGCGCCGACCCACGCCGGCGCAGGCACCCCGTGTGGGCGATCGAACCCACACGCCTAGACCCCACTATTCCTAAGGCTGGCTAGGAGGTAGGGAATCTCACCACCGTGACGTTTGCAGACGCATTTTCTTTGCTTGTTGCAAGCTCACGGGCATCTGATCCATGCTCCAGTGTGCCTTATAGAACGTGCACAGGACAACAAAAAGATAGAAGATTGTGAGGTATGCAGAGTATTTAAAATAATAATAATTTTTGGCATACAAAAATATAATCAAAATATACCTTCGAGAAGGGTTGCTCAACGACGGTGAAAGAGGGGAAGTTCTCCTCGGAAAGGAAAAAACGTTTGTACCTCCTCGAACAACGGTGAGGTTCGCTGTCCAGCAATGTTGAGCTGCTCAAGAGAGGCGTTTGGTCGCTTGAAAAGCGAGGCAACGAGGTGGCGGTGGTTGAACATCGGTAGCACGCAATCGATACGAGATAAGCAAGAAAGAACACACAAAATCTAGATCTATGCGGGAGAATGGGACTGCTTTGTCACGCAATCAACGCCGGAGAGGAGGTAGGCCGACGAAGTATGTCCAACTAGGAAGAGGAAACAAAAGGAGACCGGTCGGAAGGAAAAAATTAAAAAAATGGACGAAAGCCAGCTACAAACCAAAAAGCTCAGCTGCAAAGGAGAACCCCGACAAGGTCAGATGCTCCGGCGATCGAGAAACACGCCGACGAGGTAGCCGACGAGAGGGGAATGCTTCGACGCGCGGCTGGCCAAGGAGGAGGAGCTCCGACGCGTCTAGCCGGTGAGATCCACTGTGGGGAAGGTTGTCTGGCGAAGCGGGACGCCGACAGCTTTGTTCGCCGGCGAGGGATGTCGACGACGATGAGCTCGGGAGCAAGGTAGGCGGGTTTCGCAAATGGGCGGCGGCTTCGTGCTTTAGGTTTCGGAGAGGGAAGCCGTGGGTTTTATATGAGATAATAATATATATATATATATATATATATATAT
>NW_018164845.1:623044-627444 GCF_001263595.1 Phalaenopsis equestris
TTTATAATAATAATATTTATATTATTATAATTATCCTTCATATTCTTCACCCGTATACGTCCTCGCGGTGTGGTGGGTGTTTTTTCTGACTAAAGTAGACGTTCTAGATGCATTTGCGCAGTCCTTTTCGCCATTCGGGGTCGTCCGGACCACTTTTTTGGACTATCGGGCCGAAAAATGATAATTTTCATATTTTTAATTCGTCCGCGAAATTGTGGTGTGCCGAACGTCTTACTTAGGTGGAATCGACAATTCGGACACGCTAATGCGGTCTGTTTTGTCATTCGGAATCGTTTGAGGTTGCTCGTACCACCTTTCCAGCGATCGAGCTAAAAAATAATAATTTGCTTATTATGGGCTCGCCCACAAAGTCGTAGCAAACTAAACGTCCTTTCTAAGTAAAATTATCATTCCAAACGTGAGCGTGCTGCCTGTTTCATCATCTGGGCTCATCTGAATGGGCTCACTAGAGATTGGGCCAATTCGAATCAATTTTGCGCGCGACGTGATGAATAATATTTTTTGCTCCAATCGAATCCCTCCGACGTGCCAGACGCCGACCAACTTTTGCCTAAGCGAAAGCTAAAGTATAGTAAAATGACCCCGGCAACGTGCCCCTCAACACGCGTCGAAAGGTCTCAGGCGGGGTGTCTAAACTACCGGATGGCTACGGATAGGTCGTAAGCTATCTCGAGTCATGCATGTGGACTCCCTAGACTCGTGACATCAAAAATTGATTCCAACAAATGGTGTAAGCGGTTTGACTCTTACATGACTCAGATTGGCTGCAAGCGATGTGAGTATGATTGTTGTGTTTATGTGAAGAGCTTTGATGATCGTTCTATTATTTTTTTGTTAATGTATATTGATGATATACTGTTTGCTGCAAAGAATAAGAATGATGTCCATGGTTTGAAAGCTTTATTGAGCCATGAATTTAACATGAAAGACTTGGGTCATACGAAGAAGATTCTTAAAATGAAGATTCATCGGGATAGAGGATCAAGACGATTATGTTTATCTCAACGAGGCTATGTTGAAAAACTGCTGGAAAGGTTTGAGATGAGCAAAGCAAAGTCTGCGAGCACTCCATTGGCAAATCATTTTAAGCTTTCTTCATAACAGTGTCCTAAGACAGATATAGAAATCGATGACATGACAAATGTTCCATATGACAGTGCAGTTGGCTGCTTGATGTATGTAATGATATGTATTTGTTCTGATTTGGCTCATGTTGTTAGTCAAATCTGCAAATACATGTCTAAACCTGGAAGGTGACATTTAGAAACACTCAAATGGATTTTCAGGTATCGGAAGGGTATTGTAGGACAAATTAGTTTTGGCGGTCAGCAAAATGATCCTTCAGTTGTGGGGTACGTTGATTCTGACTATGTATGTGATTTGAATGACAAAAGATCTACAACTAGGTATGTGTTTACTCTTGGTGGAAGTCCTATATGTTGGAAATCAATAATTCAATCTATTGTGGCAATATCTACAACTAAAGCTAAGTACATGATAGTAGCTGAAGCTGCAAAAGAAGCCTTATGGCTTGCTGAGCTAGTAAAAGAACTAGGAGTTGAGCAAGGTGGAGTTCAGTTGCATTGTGACAGTTACAGTGCTATTTATATGGCTAAGAACCAGGTGTACCATGTGAGAACCAAGCACATTGATGTCAGATATCACAAGATTAGAGAATTGTTTGTTTTCAGTAAGATACTGTTGTAGAAGGTTCATACTGATGAAAATGCAGCTGATATGTTGACCAAGACAGTTATTATCAACAAGTTCTTGCATTGCTTGGACTTGCTAAATGTTTGCAGTTGCTAGAGAAGCATGATGGCCCAACCCACTTCAATGTGTAAGAAACTTCATGATGTATTTCTCCCAAGAGGCTGTATATTCTTCAAGGTGGAGATTTGTTGGTATGACTCATATACCATATAGGGACAGATGCTGGGACGAAGCGTAGCAGAGCGGAGAGTAGCTGAAGAGTTTGTCCAAATTGGGTGAGTTTTTTTATTTGGGTTGGGGGTGCGGTACATGGGTAATTAGGTTATTACATATTGTACTTCAGGATTTTCTAGGGTTATAAATAGATTTGTATGTAACCCTAGGTCTTATTCTGTATTTTGTACTTTTTTCAGAATATTGAAGAAAGCTGTCGATTTGCTCCCGAGGACGTAAGCATTTTTGCCGAACATCGTTAAATCTCGGTATTCTTCTTGATTTGTGTCGATTCTAGTTTTTCTTCGCCCTAATTTCTCAACAAGTTTCAACTTTTTGTTTCTTCATTACTAAGAGTTTCGTGAAATAATTATGATATGTAAAAATAATGTATTGATATTTTAACAGCTAAAAATATTTAGACAAGAGATATTTAATGAGACTAATATGACTAATTTTTAGGTTTATATACACCCCTTATTTTTATAAATATTAGGCGCAGATACATAGTTGTGGATTTAATGGTCTTAGAATGATATAGAAATATTATGCGTAGATAAATAACTCCGGATATTTGCGAATTTAATGGTATTAGAGTAATTTCCAGTATAATACCACTCAATAATCGCTCCTATTTTAAGTGTAGCCGCACGCTAGCCCGTTATAAATGCAACATGGCCTTCGAATTCGTTGCACCGAGCGACGACTCAATCAAAGCTAGTGTCATCTTCCCTGCCAACGCCCTAATTATTCCGTGTGGCTGCTTCATTAATTCCCGCAAATGTTTAGCCGCCTTCCGGTGAGCGATAACCTAAGATCACAGAACCTAATAAGCTCTTAATTCCTCGGTGCTAGTCGTCTTCTTCCGCCTCTCCTATACCGTGACAAACTCCCTACATACTCCAATTACAAAGTCACTTACGTCCTAGTAACATCCAAGCCTTCTTCTTTTTCTCATCTCTATGAAATGGAATCCCCAGCAAACACGAGTCCCAACCTCAGAATTCCTTCTCTCTCTGATGAGTGCAGATCAAACTTTTAGAAGTATAAAGGTCCCGGATGCTCAATCCGCTCTTGCAGCCTTCTCTGCGTGAATTCACACAAGAAGTGCACCAGTTGTACGGGCAAACACAGGGTTACTGAATCCGTGCCACTTTCCCAGTTCGACGACAACCTTCTCTTGGTAGGTCCGTTCATTTCATCCTAGTGTAAAATTTTTTATTCAAATTTCTCTCAATTTATACCATTCTTGTTTCTTGTTTTTCATTTTTCATTTTTGTGAAGTGTGTTTGGGAATGATGAGGGACTTGTTACCTCACGTGATATAAAGAACTAGAAACTTAGTGCGCTCTACAAAGCTGATTACTACCCTGTTGTTTTTTTTTCTGTTCAAAATCAAATCTGTTGAAGGCGGCTAAACGTATTTGAGATCCAAAATTCCAATCTTTCTCTTCCCGCCAATCCGATTCTACCCTAAAACCTTGGAGGAAGGTAAATTCAGAACTTGAAGCAGGTCGTCTCGGCGTTAAATCCGCAGCGCCAAGTTAAATCCACATATTCGGAAGATTTTGTAAATCCCGCATTTACGGACGAAATCCGAATATATTTTTTTCCAAAAAGACCATCTGACAAGATTTAGCTTAAATCCAGGTTTATCATCATCTTCCTCAAGAGCCAAGGTTTTGTTTAACGAAAAAATATTACATCAGTACTATACATGTAAAAATAACGTGCGTAGCCAATGAAATCACGCCATGACATCCCATGCGATAGGGAAAAAAAAACGGCGCAGTAACATGGGGTAATATTCTTCTCCGTGTTATTCATGTGTTATTATGTGTTATTCATGTATTAATTATTCATGTGTTATTGTGTTATTCATGTGTTATTGTGTTATTATAACACAGGAATATTCCCCGTGTTACTGCGCTGCTTTTTTCTATGTCGGGAATATTCTCCGTATTATTCAGGTGTTATTGTGTTTTATTTATGTGTTATTGTGCCTTGAGAATATTCTTGGTGTTATAATAACACAATAACACATGAATAACACTAATAACACATGAATAACACGCAATAACACATGAATAATACAGAGGAAAATATTTTCCATGTTACTGTGCTGTTTTTTTTCCCCTGCCGCACGGGATGTCGTGACTTGATTTTATTTGCTACACACGTTACTTTTACGTGCGTAACACTGATGTAATATTTTTTCGTTAAACAAACCTTGGATCTCGAGGAAGGGGAAAAATATTACATCAGTACTACGCACGTAGAGTAACGTGCGTACCCAATAAAATCACGCCACGATACCCCGCGCGACGTAGAAAAAAAACGGCGCAGTAACACGGGGAATATTTCCCCCGTGTTATTCATGTGTTATTGTGTGTTATTCATGTGTTATTGTATCCTGGGAATATTCCTGGTGTTATAATAACACAATAACACAT
>NW_018164845.1:627594-628022 GCF_001263595.1 Phalaenopsis equestris
TAGAACACAATAATACATGAATAATACACAATAACACATGAATAACACAGAAGAGAATATTCCCCGTGTTACTGCGACGTTTTTTTTGCTTTGCCGCGCGAGATGTCGTGACGTATTTTGATTGACTACACACGTTATTTATACGTGCGTAGTACTGATGTAATATTTATTCCGAGAAAGGTGACATAAATCTGGATTTAAGTTATGGTCTTTTTGTAAAAAATATATCTTGATTTCGTAAATGCGGGATTTACAAAATCTTCCGAATATGCGGATTTAACTTGGCGCTGCGGATTTAACGCCGAGACGGACTGCTTCAAGTAGGGGTGTAAACGAGCCGAACACGAGCGAGCCCGGGCTCAGTTCGTGTTCGGCTCGTTTCTATTTCGAGCTCAAAATGTGTGTTCGGGTTCGGCTCGTTTGTTCAA
>NW_018164845.1:628254-747015 GCF_001263595.1 Phalaenopsis equestris
ATATATATATATATAATTGATTAGTAGTATTTCGATTCAATGTTCGTGTTCGGCACGAGCTGTTCGCGAAAAACGATCCGTTTTGACAGCCCTAGCTTCAAGTTCTGAACTTACCTTCCTCCAAGGTTTTAGGGCAGAATCAGAGCGGCGGGAAGAGAAAGATTGGAATTTTGGATCTCTGCACGCCGCGATCCATACGTTTAGCCGCCTTCGGCAAGCGATACACTCCTATACCGTGGGCAGAATTCCTCGGCGCTAGTCGTCTTCTTCCCCCTCTCCTATACCGTGACAAACTCCCTACATACTCCAATTACAAAGCCACTTACGTCCTAGTAACATCAAGCCTCTTCTCTTTCTCATCTCTATGAAATGGAATCCCCAGCAAGCACCAGTCCCAACCTCAGAAATCCTTCTCTTTGTGATGAGTGTGGATCAAACCCTTGGAAGTACAAATGTCCCGAATGCTCAATCCGCTCTTGCAGCCTTCCCTGCGTGAACTCACACAAGAAGCGCATCAGTTGTACGGGCAAACGCAGAGTTACAAAATACGTGCCACTTTCCCAGTTCGACGACAACCTTCTCTTGGCAGGTCCGTTCACCTCATCCTCAATGCGTAAAATTTTTTATTCAAATTTCTCTCAATTTATACCATTCTTATTTTTTGTTTTTCATTTTTCGTTTTTGTGAAGTGTGTTTGGGAATGATGAGGGACTTGTTAACTCACGTCATATAGAGAACTAGAAACCTGGTGGGCTCTACAAAGCTGATTACTACCCCGCTATTTTTTTTTTGTTCAAAATTAAATCCGTTGGAATTGATGGAAGTCCTTTGTGCGTCCAAAGCTGTTATTTATATAGCCGTATAGCTCTTTTATGCTAAAATCTGTAGAATGTGAGTCATCTGAGTGGTATTTTGTTGTTTTTGTATCACTATTGAAATGTTCTTTGGTTTATTTGCCTTGTGTACAAGTGAAGACTACAGGTTTCTGGAGGAAACCAATAGGGTGGCAGATTCTGCAAGAAGAATGAGTGGTGGATTTCGTAGCTATTCTTATTTTAAGCTGCCAAATAAGCTTTTGATGCTCCGAAATGTTGCCCGTCAGAGACAGATTCAGCTGTTGTTCTTCCCTGCCGGTATGTCAAAGAGAGAAACAAACCAATCCAGATATGTTCCGAGGTTTGATTCCTTTACCTATTCTAAGAAGTTTTTATTTTTTATAATTGTTTCCTGTGAGACTATTATATTAAGCTTAAATGACACTATTTCTATAAATCATTCTCCTATATTTGGTTTATTTTATTAGTTCAATAATTTAATGCAAATTTGAAGGATTCTTGATGCCTCTTTGTAAATGGTTTCTAGGTCATGTAAATAGATACGTAGTATCAGGAAATTTGGCTGTGCATTGTTTCTGAAATGATAAGAATGATTTATTTGAAACCGATTGTGTGCACAAGTAAAATGAAAATAGAGAAGAGGATTTTGAAATCATCAAAAATTGATTTAAATGAGAAATAAGTTATGATTACACTTATTCACTTTTTATGCTAATTGCTGTGAAGAGAAGAAGGAAGGCATAAGATTCATCTTGGAAATTGAAGAGATGGAGAGATAGAGATTGACAATATAACTTATGCACTGTCAAGTTGAATGCCCTGGTCGAGCAATTGGTGATCTCATCATTGATGATAAGCTCCACAATACCCGTAGGAGTATGGGCTAAAGCAGAAGCAATAGCAATTTGTGTAGGTAAATCTTACTTGCAACAACATTTGTGGGCAACATAGAATGCTTGAACTAATCTCCATTGGTGTATTAGATCTTTGACTTTAAAAACAAGGAAAATATGATATACTTGTAGAGAATCAATCTAATTAGCATTAATTTATTTTTTTTTAAGGATATTTAGAGTTCCAAAAGATCTAGCATCTAGTTTCTTAAAATAATTGATATATAAGCATTTTGAGCAAATATGAATCAAAACATAATCTTCTTCAAGAAATTCATTAAAATTTAGTTGAGTATTATCAACCAATATATACTTTTCAGTTTGTGAAGCAATGCATTTTTTTTTTCGGTGTGCACTTTATGCATATTTTCAACAAATTCAACGACACGTAAAGAAATAACATTACTTGCCGCAAGAGAGATAAGATTAGTGAGGATGTGAGTTTTTTAACTGTAAAAAAGTTCAAAGATAGACTTAACAGTATTTCAATATGGAACTGTAATAGGGAAAATTTGCACTAAGTGGTACAAAGTTCAAATGTCTAAATCTTTTATAAACCAATATAAAAGATTTCTAACTTGTGGTTAAATAGTATTGTTAGCCCATTTATTTGAGAATGGAAAGCAGATGAAAACTTTAAGGTAATGCCAAAAAACTTTCAGAAAGTGCTTAAAAAATGTTTAATACAGTGTTTGTGATGGCCATAATCAATGGAAGTACTAAGTCCATGGATCTAAACAATACCACCAATGAATGAATGGTATTGTGTGAAGTGTAGCCTCTGTGCAGTTCAGAGAATGGGCTATCTTATAGAACTAGTAAGCTAAAGTAAAGATGCGAGTTATATTTGTGGCAACCCTTTGACAAATCAAGAATAAAATTCATACTCATAACCTGCCAAGGAGAATTTTTTATGGAAAATTGTGTCTATGGTTTAACAGGCTATTTGATTACCTTGTCAAGTTGGAAGCTCATTATTAACTAACGAGATGAGCAACACGTTGCTTAAATTGGGGCCAATGAATATGAAAATTGATAAGGTCCTATTATCTTGTCACAATTAACATGTCTGGTACTTGTATGCAATTTCCATATAAGAATGTTTATCAAGGATGTATGGGAAGCACAGAGGTGTGGTTCTTTTGAAAATGAAGCTATTTTGAAGTATAAGGCGAATGAGGTGGGATGATTATTAGTGATAAGTGAAGTAGTATTCTTTCAAATTATGCCACAAATATAATTTCTTTTTGTTAGAAAAACTTATATGCTAAAATAGATATCTTATTTAAGAGATTTGGGTGTGGCTAAACACATTAGTGGCCTTATTTATGACTTTTGCTTGATTCCTGAGGATGCAAGTGTATTCCTAAAAATATGTGATTGTGGCATGGCATGCATTTGATTTCCTTTGTGTGGGCAAGTAATTTAGGGCCTCATGGCTAAAGTGAAGAACAAATGTGTGAGGTAAAAGATAGTGTATCGCTGTTCTAAGGCGATGATTATTATATATGATTGAAAATCATAAGTAGAATAATATTATTTAGTCTCATTTTTTCACAAAAACAGGCTATGGATTATCCATCTTGGCTACGAACACCACCCATTCTAACTTTGGAGGCATTTTAAGCTATTTTTGAATATTTTAAAATTCTTAGGGATACAAAGATTAGGAGATCCAAATCATTTTAGTTTTAGCTAGTTTAAAGGCAGAGTCGTTAGAAAATTTTTAATGAAATTTTATTTCTTTATATCATCCATTAATTGAGCAATGAATGCACAATTTTTTTTTATAGTCTACAATAAACTTGATTGGGCTTTGAGAACTATGAATCATAGATATGTACGTGGTGTTAGCTAATCTAGAATTATTTGTAGTTTGATGGGGTTGACAAAGACTCCATTAGTAGATGAGATAAGAAACCCTGAAAAGTATACCATAACTTTTATGCAGACTTCATTTTTTTTAGATTTATATATTATATTTTGGGCATTAAGGTATCCAAAGTTAGGCGAATATGTGTTGAGTGTTCGAACTTGATAGTGTTGTAGATTAGTTTGCCATTGAGGTACTTAAAAAACTCATCAAATCAATTGATGGATATTTTACTTAGTTGTTCATGATATATTTGGTGCATTGGAGAACCGAAAAGACATAACCAACCATCTTAAAGTCGATACGGGTGATATAGATCTGAATTTGATGGTAATTGCTTTATAGGTTGATTTTACCTGTTGACTTGGTGACTAAGCATATAATATGATGATATATGTAAGCAATATTGGATAGTGATCTTTGTGATGGATTGATATTGATAACTAGTATGGAGAATTGTAGGAGTGCTTTTAATAGGAAACATACAAAGTTAAAAAAAAATAATTATAATAGTTCATTGATTGATGAATATATATGATACCAATTATAACTATGGTGGCTTGAAGCAAATAAGTGGAAAATTGCTAAGCTTGGTGGAATATTGATGGACACAAAAATTAATAGGGATTGGTTTTTTCATACACGCCCTAAAATGAGTGAATGAATGTTGTTTATTTTAACTTTGTGTGTCAATTTTTGAAATATTAGTCTTGATGATCATTTAGTGAGAATGTCTATAAATTTGTCATATGCGGTGATCAATCTAGTATATATTAGACCTTTAATGAGCTTATCCTTTTATAACATGTTTATCTACTTTAATATATTTTGTTAGTTATGTTGCATGAGATTTTGTGCAATATTAATTGCTGATTTGTTTTCATATAAATTCTTGTAAGACCTTTCCATTCAACCTTTAAATCTTCTAGACTAATTTTTAATCATAATAGTTTGCAAATTCAGTGTCATAAGTCTAAATATGATTATTGCGCTAGATCTTGGCATCATATTTTATGTGTTACTAATTTAAGTCACAAGATTTTTTCTCAAACATATGGAATATATTGAAGTTGACCTTTTATCAATCATATAACATGCATAGTTGGCATTTGTATAGGTTTTCAAGTGTCAGATTTCCCCATTCATTGATAAAACTTATTTACCTATAGCTCTTTTAAGATATTAGAAAATTCAATATAGGTACAACATTGAGGCGAGACTTTTATCTTTAGTACCAGAGCAACATAGGCTATGAAGCATCGACATGGATAAAGGGACTTGGACACACATGATATGGTACAACGACACAACATAATTAAAAAAAGGTCACAACATGTTTTTTATATTTAATGGATTATTAATATAAAAAATATATATATGTATATATATATATATATATTATCATTATTATTTACTAATGACATAACAAAAAAAATATGTAGGGATAAATTTAAAACTGAATTATGAGACATAATGCTTTTTAAAATCAATTTTCAAAATTAAACATATAATGTGATTCAAAAGAATTTCTCCAACTTATCTCCTAAAATTTAAAATATCCTACAATTACATCTTATTCAGTAAATAAACTAAAACTTAACTTTTAGAATTATAGTAAGTATATATTTATACTATTATCTCATTAAAGGGTAAGAAAAAAATTATATATGATCAAATATAGAACTGGAGCAACTTTGACTCCACAAATAGAAGCTTCAACACAAGTGTTACAGTTTGTGGGGTATTTGGGCTGCTTTAATGAAATCGTGATGAGCCCATGTCTAATGTTGTGCTAAGGCATGCCTAGGTCGGGAAAAAATAACACATATTTTGTAGTGCTGGGGCATATTAAAGTGTGTCCGTCACACTTGTACATCACATTTTTAGAAGTGTCAGTGCTACATTGGACATAGTAAAAGCCAGATCCAGTATGCGATTAATAGATAAGTTTTCCCACAAATCTTTTGAGGGGAGGTTTTTTTTTTATTATGACCTTATTTTCTGGAGAATCAAGCTTTTGATTAAATTCCATGAGGCTCTTAATAAATTTTAACCCAAATTACTTTTTTTTTATGGGCATGTTTTGTATTTCTGTTGTGATAATTACATGTCAAGAATATGCAACTTCAATATTAATAAAGTATTTTAACTTGCCTAGTTCTTTGATTTAGAAATCTTGAGGCTGCCTTTCCTTTAAAAGGTTGTTTGGTTTGATGAAAAAATAATGTAGTGTAAAATGAATACAATTTTAAAATTATGTATTATATTTAAAATATATTAGAGTTGTTCGATTGAGTGTAAACTAAATGCTGGACTTCGCATTTTCTTGTTTGATTTGAAGGAAAATGAATTCAATATAATATAAACTGTTAAGTTCGATGACGACAGATAGCCAGCGGCAGTAGGTGGCGCGCCGGGGGTGTGGGGGGTGGGGATGCGTGCGCTGTTATTGTGGCCGTTGGCGACAATTGACTTTGGAAAGCTACAGTGGACAACGACACTACTTTACACAAAATGATGTATTTAAAATTTGCCCAAATCCAACAAACTTTTGAACATATTGAAAGTGAACAAGAGAGTGAAATCCAAATACATTGAAAATTTACACTGCATTTGTTTTTCTTTCTAGTAAATGTTTAACTTTTTAAAATCTTCTGCAAAAAAATTGCAATACACTCCATTTGTTGGCAATCAAACAATCTCGAATGTCTCCATACATTCAAAGTCATTACTTGTTACGATGATGTTATCTACATAAACCCGTTGTCTAGAGTCTTACCCGAAGTCATGTTCTTGACAAATAATACATAGTCAACTTGACTTTCTATTTCATGTTGAACATTAACTCGAGAAACCTAATGAACCATGTCTCAACTCAGTTAACCCCACTCAGGTTAAACAAATGTGTAATAGAGGAGAACCACTTTGTCATACTCAAATGTGTAATAGAGGGCGAGGGGGCAATGACCATTGTGAGCATTAGCAACAAGATGCTTTGGAAAGTACCGATGGACGACGACATCACTTCACACAAAACTGTTTATTTGAAATTCGCCCAAATTCAAAGAACTTTTAAATGCATTGAAAATAAACTAGAGAGTGAATTCCAAATATATTGAAATTTTACACTACTTTTTTTTCTTATGAGTGAATGCTTATATTTTAAAATCTCTTGCAAAAAAAATTACAATACGCTCCTTCTGTTGTCGATCAAGCAATCTCTAAAGTCTCCATACATTCAACTTCATTATCTGTTACGATGATGACATCTACATAAACTAGTTGTGTAGAGTCTTATGTAAAGTCATGTTCTTAAAAGATAATATATAGTCGACTTGAATTTGTATTTTATGTTGAGCATTAACTCGACAAACCTAATGAATCATGTTTCAACTCAGTTAATCCCACTCAGGTTAAACAAATGTGTAACAGAGGAGGACCACTTCGTCAGACTCAAATTTCACCAACAATCATCGTAACGTGTGCTAATCACTATCATGTGAGTAGATAGTTAGTTTTATCAAATCATCATAAGTAAACTTTGACATTTTCATTTATCAAATATTCATTTATATCATGCACATATAAGGAAGTTTGGCAAAGTAATCGTCAAATTTTATGTACAATGCTTCTAAAAATATTTTAAATATGAAATCATAAGTACCACAAAAATCTTCTGTAACTATCTAAAATTTTATATTCAAAAGCTATAACATAATCATGTGGTTGATGATCCACTTGTTCTTCTCTTCTTCCTAAAACCAACATGGATAAACAATTCTAAATTAAAATTTAAATTTACTAGAAAGAAAATAATGTGTAATGGCTAATATAACTAAAATGAGTAATAGTAGTAGTAGTAATAAATAACTATGCTTGGATAATCAATTAGAAAACATGTTTGTAAACAGTAGATGCAACAATTTTCAGAAGTCAACACAATGACTATTTGATAAGTCTTTTAGATCACCATGCTATATAATGTCCTATATGCATCGTTTGCTCTATTTTTATTTTTATTCTCAATCTACTCTAACGTAGAAATGTTAAAATAAATTTGCATAGGTTTTCTTACATTTATTTCATTGGGTTATGACACTATTCGTTGGCCATGATAACCACTTGTAAAAGTTGATCATCCAAATGATCCACTTATCAATAGCCTCTTGATATCAATTGATTCTCTCTAATTTAGTATCAATAGTAAAAAATTCAATCATTTATTTATTTTGGATCATCTCGTCGAAATTTTTGCCTTCCTTGCACTGGTCATCAATATAGTTGTCTGCCAATCATACATTCATATCATTTATTTGATCATTAGCATATGCTGTAATTATTTCATATGCATTTATTGTATAATTTGCACCTGCAAATAATTTTCTATTAATATGCACATGAAATACAATGTGATAGGTAATAATCATTAATTTATACTTAACATTGTAATTTTTATGAAATTCTATGAATTGGAAATATTTAGTTATTTATTTTGCATAATTAAATTGGGTTGACAGTAATGCTAATGCACAATATGAAAAATTTTAATTGCAACCACATACTAAATACATTACTAATAGACAATAGCAAACTGTAGTCCTGTATGATAAATTGTTTCTTAATTTAACAATTGAGTATCTCAACCGAGTTATCAGATCAATCTCGCGACGTGTTTGTTTCATTCTAGCAACAATCTTATTTAATTGCATGAAATTCTTAAATAAATCTCTATTTGGTACAAATGAACTACCAATTGCAATTTTACCTTGAAACTACTTCATCTGCTCTCTCTCTAATCTTATATTCCTTTATTTTTCTTCTTTCCTTCCCACAACCACGACTCCCACAAGCTTGCTGTTTGTTTCCAAAGGCTAATTATGGAATGAATATAATGAAATTCTTTAAATTTAGATTAATTATTCGTATGTATAATTATAATATTTTCTTACCCATGTAATCATAGCCAAACACCTCTACTCTACTCCTAACTTCCTTCAGTTCTATCACTACAGCACTCTGCTCAACTTAGCTGCAGCTCAAGTAAACAGAGAGTTGGAGGGATTAATTAGATTTTAAAATGATTAAAGAGAAACACATGTATAGAGTTTACCTTAGCTCCATACCTCCAAAAATCTCTCTCCAATTCATCATTTTTTTTTCTCCCAAACATTCACATGAGAGCCGCAATCCACTGCGAAACCAAAGCTAATAATTACCATTATATATATGTAATCTCATCTTATATTAGTTTAAATGAAATTTAAATGCATTTATCTGCATATAATTACCCTTATATATTAATCTCCCCTTCAAAATTCCAAAAACCTGCTATTCTACTTCAATTTTCTTTCTTGTTTCTTCACTGAAGCAAAGAATCTTAATTGTGTCGTCCCAAGCTCGCCCCCGCCTCATCATGTAAATCAGAAAGTATACAGGGAAGGATATGCTTGAAATGGTAACTAGGTATAAATTCAATTAATTTAGTTCAATCCCAGCTATCCGAATAATCCAATCGATACACGTCAGGTTAAGTGTGAAAAATCGAATTGCTACTTTGTTAAATTTTCTATAAACAATGGTTTTAATAACAAAATTTAGGAATTTAATCAAAATGTAAACTAATTATTGAAAATTAATATATACTTCTATATAACCAAATTCTTGAAATAAATGTAGATATTAATAAAAATAATTTTGGAGATTTTTAGGGAATTCGAAAGATGGGCTTTGTTTTAAACTTAACCATCATTTTGGCAATTTTGAGTGTTACAAACCATGCCTTTGGAGATTTCTTCAATTCATATAATATCTTCTTTTGTTTGTATACCTTTTATTCCATGTTTGAGCCAAAATTCTATGAGACTTTTATGGATACCTTTTCTTATAGATTATCATATAAGCATGCATTCTTCTCATCAAATTGTTGTATTTTGTAGTTCTTGTTAACAAGTAATGATAAAAGAACTTAAATGATGTTGATTTTAGTAACAGGAGTAAAAGTTTTAAGATAATCAATCCTAAAAAAATTGAGTATATCTTTTTGCCTCTATTTTGGCTTTATAACGAGCCATTAGATTTGCATTTTATCGTAAAGGCTCATTTACACCTTATTGGTTTCTTTCTTTTAGCCGGTCATCAAATCCCATAATTTGTTCTTTTGATGGACTCATATTTTTGCTGTCATAGCTATTCTAATTATTATTATATAAAGCCTTAAAAGATGATTTTTAGGATATAAATAGTGTAGATGCTAATTAGGAAGAATTGGTGATTTTGTAATAATGAGAAATTTTTGTTAAATAAAAACAAGTACAAGGGATGTTTAATTGAAATACTTTTATTTGTAGGCTCGGTGGTTCTCTCTATGAGTACAATGTCAATGATTGATTTTGATGTAATTGTGTTGATTGAGATGGCTTTGTTCTTAAGTAAGCTTATAAGGACTGAGGAAAATTTGCTTGTTGGAGTATAGTTTTTTTGAGATGAGGGATAAGGAATATAATTTTGGGGAAAGAATTTATTTATGAATAATCTTTTCTGTTCGGGCAAGTAGTGGAGATGTAGAAGTTTCTTTTAATTAAAGTGATATCAACAATCATACACACCTTTCTCGTTAGGTGATGGTAGCATTTGTATCTTTTTTTTAAGTGGAAGCTTAGCTAATAAAACACAATTTCTTACTCTTGGATCAAGTTTTTGTTTCTTGTGAGGATGTGTATACATAAAGCCAATACTTGCTAATATTATGGGAATAAAGTTATTTGAGATGTAAAGTGGAAAGGATTTTGTGAGATTTCAATAGAATTCTTAAATCTAGGTAGCCTTGTAGGCACTCAATTTATGATGTGACACCTATTAAGGTGGCTTCCCCAATGTTATTTTGAAATATTCTTTTGAAAGGAGAGCATTTATAGTAGCAAACATGTGCTCTTTCCTTCTTTCAACCATTGATTTTGTTGAGGTGTATGGATAAGGGGACTGTTGCATCATTCATTTTTTTAAAATGAGGGAAGAAAATATTCATGGAAGTCTTTAGGTTGTCAGATTTGATTCTTTATTTTCAATATTACATTGATCTTTTATCATGTTGAGAAAAGACGAGATATGGTGCTAAACCACTTTTGATATTTAGTAGAAAGATTGATACATGGGTGCAATAATCGATAAAGGACATAAAAAAAATGAGCCCAATATATTTTGAGTGTAGAAGATAGTTCTTAGATGTCACTATAGTCAAGAGAAGGATTTTGGGTTCGTTACTTGTTAGAGAACTAGTGCACTTGTGTTTTGCTAAGTCATAAGTATCACAATGAAATTTGAATTTTTCAACATGAATATTTTTTAATAAAATAATAGACTTGAGGATAACAACCGAAGGATGGCCAAGGCATAGGTAAATGGAGCCACATCTTTTAATGAATTTAAAGGTTTTGGAAAGAAAAAATAATACAATAGATAGTTTGGAGTTCCATTGGTTATTGGATTGTTCAAGGTGGTATATGAAATGAATTTGTGTGAAAAGTTAATTCATATGGTAATAATAATCTTGGAGTTGAGATTAGACATCTATGAGACTTCAAAATTATGAGAAGATGAGATAACATTTAAAAATGAAAAAAAAAACACATGCTGTCAGAACCTTCTTGAGTGATATGGGCAAGCTTTTCAACTTTTCTATTTTTTTCTGGAACTCATTTGGTGTGACATTTTTTTCATGTGTTATATATGAATTTTTATGTTCTTTTGTTTGTCCTCTTAATTATTTTTAGCTTTTAGTTTAGTGACTTCCCATAAAACTTCGAGCATATTCCTTTTGTATGTCGAGTCTTCTTGTAATACGTGCATCATAGAGATTTTTTATCGACCCTCTTTATTGGCAGTTGCTTGTGCTCCTTAGAAGATGAGAGTTCTGAAATTGGGTATTTGATGCAGACAACTTTTACATTAAGGTTAACATTCTAATGGGTTATTTGCAATCGTGACTGCCATTGTCCCTTCTCCCATTCAGATGATGACAATGATGACTTTTTTTAGCAAAAAATAATCAATTTTCTGTTTAGATTATACACTTGTACAATATCAATCTCAACATTTAATCTATCAAGAAAACATGTAAAAATGAAAAAAAAAAAACACATGCTGTCAGAACCTTCTTGAGTGATATGGGCAAGCTTTTCAACTTTTCTATTTTTTTCTGGAACTCATTTGTTGTTACTTTTTTTCATGTTTTATATATGAATGTTTATGTTCTTTTGTTTGTCCTCTTAATTATGGTTAGCTTTTAGTTTAGTGACTTCCCATAAAACTTCGAGCATATTCCTTTTGTATGTCGGGCCTTCTTGTAATATGTGCATCATAGAGGTTTTTTATCGACTCTCTTTATTGGCAGTTTCTTGTGCTCCTTAGGAGATGAGAGTTCTGAAATTGGGCAGTTGATGCTGACAACTTTTACATTAAGGTTGAACATTCTAACGGGTTATTGGCAATCGTGACTGCCATTCTCCCTTCTTTCCATTCAGATGATGAAAATGGTGACTTTGTTTAGCAAAAAATAATCATTTTTCTTTAGAGATTTACAATATCAAACTCAACATTTAATCTATCAAGAAAACTTAAATTTGAATTTGTTTTTTTTTTTCTATGGAGGGCTGTATCTTTACTGCATTCAATTTGGATGCATTGATTACGATTCATCTCCTGCCAAATGCCTTTTAATAGATTGGAGTATTTTGAAATGGGACGTTCTTCATGATTTGTGGTCAAGATTCTAGTTTTAATCTCATAGATTTAAGCTGCATCACAAACTTTGGAATAAATATGATTTATAGTGTTCAAAATCTTCTTAATAAAGGAGCATGCAGGTGCTATTTATTAGAGGTGTCAAATCATACTCACGTATATGGTTTAGGATTGACCCAAAACTGCTTGACCCAAACCCAGCCCGAATCTTAAATAGGTCAAAAAGTCAAAACTGTACTCGCTCAATTTTCAATCAGCCGACACAAATCCGACTAGTATAATCTGTTTAATATAAGACACATCATCTATTCAGGTAGAATTCAGGTCAAATTTGGGTCGATTTTAGGTCAGTTTCGAGTTGACGAGTCAACTTCAAGTTAATTTTCGGTTAGAGGGTCTGTTTCAAGTCAACTTCTAGTTGGCAGATCAATCTGAACCCCACCCAAAAATTATTTAGGTCAACCCGAACCCGAATTTTTCGAGTCAAGTTGGTGTATTGGGTCAATTTTAACACCCCCCATTATTTATTTCAGGAATTATGGTGTTCTATAACTGAGAGATAAACATAAATAATGATCGTCCCAAGTATTGATGTTAGATCACCTTGTTGAGGTTTGATGCCAATTAAATAGCTCAGTTTTTCTTTTCTCTTCAACAAATTAAGAACCAATTGTGATCACTGACCGCTAAGATAAATTCTTTCCATTCAAATGATATGTTGAATTGATGTTTTGTAATCCTCCCACTAAATTTGGGTTGACAGTCTTGGTTTCATATGAACCCAAGGTCAAGCAAACAGGGATATTTATTGATTTGTGGTAAGGAAAAATGTGATAGTAATTGGTTCAAATAGAAAATAATGAAAAAGATAAGAATGCAATGATGAAGGCTATAAATCAAAAGATTAGGTTGAATGAATTGAGACGTGTAGTAATGCAGGCTTGCAAGTTCTAGGAAATGTAATGATGAAGGCTGTGGTTTATAAAAAAACTAAAAAATGTTTAAGGCTTTGATACCATGGCGCAAATTGGTTGAGTACATCATTCCAACATTTGAGTAATTTTTATATAATTATAGTAGGACATACAAAATCAGAGAAGAATAATCACAGCAGTCAATGAATTGATAAGTAGGTAAGATAATAATTGTAGAATAATTACAATAATCCATTAATATTCATCATTGAGGTGGCATAAGTGAATAAAAAAAGTTCACGAGTGCTGGGATCTCTGGATCATTGATGGAGGGATAATTAATTTTTTCCATAGTATTAGTGCATTTGCTTGAAGTCCCACCTTCCAAGGGATAATGCCATGGATGAAGTCATGAAACAAAGGCTGAGGCTTTCTCTAATGAAGCCTTTAGTGAGGAGATAAATGAAGCATGTTCCCTGGGGTTTATCTTATAGTGAGGAAGGTCGGGTAATTATGCAGCTGTGATTTAGTCAATATCATGTTGAATGTTTTACTTGGGAGATATTTTTTAAGGGAACTCTTCTTGAGTCAAATCAGGCAATTCTGCTAATGATTGAACAATATGAGCTGGCAAGGGTTGTTTCTCAAAGGCAGGGTAGACTTTGCAAGATAACAAGAGAATAAATTGGCCAGATAGTTGCTCTTTGATTAAAACTCTTAGGGGGCCATGAATAGTTAGGTTTTACTTGGGGTGTGGATCATATGGTGGTGGTCATACTTGGTTTCCCATATGTGTGAGAGGGTAGCAGATGAAATGATGACATCATTGTATTTGAAAATGTCTGTGTTGGGATGCCAGTAATGAGTGACATTCATTTTAAAAATCCATAAATATCCTAACAAAATGCCAGCTCTATAAGTAAAACATTTGACCAAATGCAATCAGAAGAAGTATTTAACTAGATTAAGAAAGACAAGAATGTTGGTCTTGTTGACCCAAGTAATGTGGCCTTACTTGGCTGGGGATGTTATTCATGTGTATGTAGGTGTGATAAGACCGACTTAGATACAACAATTATTGAGCTCATATTTTTTATAAAAATTGGTGACTGTTTTCTATATTTTTTTTTTGTGAGTTCCCTTGAAAAATTATTTGTGTATTTTCTATTATTCTCATGAATAACATTTCTATCGCCCTTTTCCATTAATCTTGTTAATTCTCTTCATACAATATCATCTTCGCATGCTTCAGCATGTCTTTGTTCCATTTTGGCCAAGATTCATTTAGATGCATGGCCACCATCGACATCAATTTTGGTGAGTTTTAAAGTTTTCAAGTGATTTTCAGGACAAAATGATTGAGTTTTGCTTTTGAACGAGAGAAAATGAGGAAAAGCTATTTGTGCCATGGAGGAGGGTGATGTGGTTTATAAAATGTGATGTGGCAAATCAAATGGTGATGTTCTAGTCAATGCATGTAGTTTTGGTCAATTAATGTTCAAAAGGGGGTTAAATTGGGCCATTGGGCTAGGTTAGCTTAATGCTCATATTTATGCAACATACACGTAACACAATACAATACATGGCTCACAACAAATCCCAATAAAAAAAATGACCGAACAATCTAAAAGCCCAAATATACCATATGACTAAAAACACCTGTCAACCTATGGTTCATCAAATTGAAAATACTAAAGAAAATAGAAGTACAGTCATACATGATTATGAAACATTTGATCTAGAATAATGAAATATTAAACTAACTTCAAAGTCAATTTTCCATCAATTCTGTTGTTTTACAATTTGGTAACAAATAAAATAGCAACAACTTAACTAAGAGGAAAATAAAAATCATTGCATGAAAAGCAAAATTATACATTTTAATCTGAGGATTTATGTCAACAAACATTAAAAAATAGCTCATTTGAATAACTTGACTTGTGCACATACGACTTCCCATAAGGGTTGCATAGTAAATGAAGAACCATATTTTTCAAGAGACCTAACTGAAGCATACAGTTTCTGATCGAGGATTTAGTCAGCCTTGTAGCTTTGCGGTAAGGAGCCATCACTACTTCAAAGAGAAGAAAAGGAGTGGTTTGCTATTATAGGAGGAACCATAGAAGCAATTACTGATTAGGAACCTTATATTTTTTCCACTCGGGAAACTTTCTTGATCAAGAGAAAAGGTGAGTTTGTGAAGAAGTGGCAAATTTTTTTGCACATCTAACCAGCACAGTTCCTAAACCAAAATTCAGTTACTCGATGAGCTGAGAATTGATAACAAGTATTAGTTGTTTGAAGTCACAAGGGTATTAAAATTTTTGCCGCCTGCACCTTGCCAGGTTTCCTTTGATCCAAAATTTTAAGCCTTATTCTGGCTAAAAGGAAAATGTTGAATTTGCTATTGAAGCTATGAATTAAAATGCTAGCAAGCCTCATAAAACTTGAAATTTGCTCTAACAATTTTTTGATCTAAGCAATGGGTTTGAGAGTTGTCTTGAAATGTCCTTGAGTTTGTTCCCTGATTCTAACTAAGAAGAAACTTGACATTTTCTTACACAGATGGAACAAACAAATGTCTTAAATATGTTCCAGGCAGAGCATGCCAAAAAGTCTGTGGAACTTCTGGGATTTGTTTGGCTAACGATTAACTAATTAAGCTTAAAGCTTTACTGTGGTAATCAGCTCACTGATCTGCAAATTAATTATTAATCACATGATGACTATTTCCATCTCCTTGGCTGGAAATTAATCCATTCCCTATCATTAAATATTTTTTCTGGGCAATTTGAATAACATTTTAAAATCGTGGCATTGTTTTTGTCGTCCCTCTTGGCACAAGTTATAAGCAGTCAGTTTAAATCTTATAAGAAAACCATCAACTCGTGATTCCAGAAAAGGAGGATTTGTTCAAAAGATGACTGGCTGCAGTTTGTTTTAGCAGATGTGAAATGTAAGATGGCTTTTCCTTGTCGCTAAAGTTTCCCTAGCTACTCTATCTTTATTTTTATATACTTGTAATATCATGAACTCAGAAAATTTATCTTCTACACATTATAGAAAACAAAGGAGATAAGTGCCAAAAAATTGAGGATTGATTAATTAAGAAGAATAGAAATCTAGCACACATGTACTTACATGGTAAATAGACTGTTTAAAAAGGAATGCAGCAAAAGTTATTAAAGCTACCAAATGATTGAATATAAAATGTATGCTAATGTTGAATCCAATTGTGTTTGGGAAATACACCCAAGGTAAAAAACGTCTTGCAGGGAAAATAAGAGAGTATAGTGAAGAATAGTAAGAATGCGTAGCCTTTATTCATAATCCGGACCCTCTATTAATAGGAATAGACTCTAGTTTTATAAAATTACAGATTGTTCCTCTTATCATTAGTCTTTAGAGGGATCTTTTAGTAATTACAAAGATATTTGAATATAGTAAGAATGACAGATTGATTCGGTCGACTGCCTGTCCTTGCCTTGACTTTGTCGTTATATGATCTAAGTCTGAGTAATCCGTCGATCGGCATGAGAGCTGATCGTCATTCTATGGGAAATCCCTTGGCATGTCCTTCCGGTTGCTCGATCCAGACGTCTTTTTTTTTCTGGTATCCAATATGTCGTTCGTCATTAGGAGTGTTCGATCGGTCATTCATTCCTCCTAAGTCGTTTGTTTTCCTTGAGAATCCTGCTGAGATATTCTTTGTATACATATTTAGTTCCTCGATTCGCTTGTTATTTGGAAATTGCGAACTACATAAAGACAAGATAAACTTTTTAATATATAAGAAATAATTAAATGATATTATTGAGCAATAATAAACTTCTCTGGATTTCCGTGCCCAAACCACTATAAATAAGCAATGGGATCAGGGGAAATTTTATGCCTTTACTTTTCCCTCTTACTCTTTGGAAACTTCCATCTTCTCATTTGTGTCTGCTACCATGTCTGGTGGAGAGGCATCGTCTGCCGACAAGGACGCTCTTGTTGTGAGCGGCATGCGGGCTAAGGCTTGTAAACCAAACAGAAAGCGGAAGACAACGAGCAAAATCCTCGCAGGAGAGCTGAGCGAGAAAAGGGTTGTGCAGAAGCTGTGACATGGGGAGCGCCATGATCAGACCGAATGTTCGGATTTCCTCGCAGGCTCATTGCAGGAGAAGGTTGTGGAGGAGACTAGAGGGCATCATGAAAATCATCATTTGAAACACTCGTCGGAGGTTGTCGTTCGTGCCCAAGGGGGAGGAATGTCCGTTGAAACTCTTGTGGGGGCCACAACTTCCAAGGCATTGAGGAGGTGGCAATCGAAGCTGAGACATGACTTCAACCGCAAAAAGGAGGGCTTTTCCTCCATGGGTGGATGGTCAGAGGAGACCGATGTAGGTTCTTGTTTTTTACACCACTTCTGACTGGAAACGGCTTTTGGGTATGTAGCTTGAATCACACCTTTCTCATTTATTTTGCAGCTATGGGAGTTCTGACGATTGATTCTATCTCGTCAGACATCGATGCCGATCTAAAGGACGACGGGGCCGCTGTTGATCAAATCACTATGGGGGGAGCAGACACGACAGAGCTATGGAGTAGGGAGCCATGGAGCAAAGCGCTGCGACCCAAAGGATGGAGGAGAATTTGCCCCTCGGCGGCGGAGTGTGGGTTTCCAAGTCTCTTCCGGCGTGGCGAGAGAGTAGCTTGTACCTGGGGGAGCCGGGTGTGTTGACTTTTTGTTGCTTCGTCTCGTTGAAATGGAGCAGCGCTTCTTTCGTTATATGGGATATTCTCGGGGGGATAGTGATGAAGGAGTTGCTAAAGTTTTATAGAGAGTTGACCAGGTGGAAAAATAAGTTATTATACTTCGCGAGGAGTTTTTATCATTTATGGGGTAGATGCTTGTTGATCATGGGGAGATGGCACGCCTGTATTTGGAGCTGTTAGAGCATCATCAGTTAGCCGAGGGGTAGTCATAATGATCTCTTCAAGCTGGGTGGCGAATTTATGTATGAACAGTGCGTCATCGAGGGTTTGTCTCGGACGAAGCCGTGAATGATCGCCTAGTTAAGTTTTTTCTTTCATAGTTGTATCCGAGACACCCCTCTTTGTAATTAAAAAAATAAATGAATGAAATGTGGTTTTCTATTTTTTGTAATGATTGTTCTACCTCGAGTACTGTGCGGTTTCCGTCACACCAATCTTGTTGGCGACATTGTTTCTCCGTACATATGTGTGTGGGTGGGTGGGAGGGTGGGTGCGTGTGCGTAGGAATTAGGCACCGTGAGCTTTTTCTTGCGACTTGTAATTTCTCTTCATCCCCCTTCTTCCCTCTCTTCTCAAGCATGTTGTTACGAGTCGTATGACACAAAAGTTCTCTCAGGAATCATTTGGATTGATTCCAGCTTCAGAGGTCTCAATCCTTTCTGTGGCGGACGTGAGGGAGATTAAAAGTCTCTACATTTTAGACCCTTCCATTCATCTTCAGCCAGCAGCCAGTCATGAGCGAGTGACAGATCATTTTTCCCCCGATTTGATTTTCTACAAAGATCAGTTTAAAATGGGTCTTTGACTGCCATCTTGTAGGGAGCTGTGATTAATCCTTGGTAGATATGGGGTTATTCCTGCTCAGAATCATTGCAACTCTGTGGTTGCCATAACGACTTTCGTCCTTTTTTGTCGAAGGATAAAGATCCCCTGGTCTATCGAATTGTTCAACCATTTCTTCTCTTTCAAAATTGGTCGAGAAGGTTATGTTCAGTTTGTTGTTGGTCCTAAGTTTCATTGGTGGGCCTTGAGAACAAGTAAAAGATTGGAAAACAAAGTTCTTGGCGGGTTCTTGTATCCCAGTAAAATGCTAGGTAAAGAAGGTGAATACTTTGTCTGGCAACCTCAAGGATCATAAGGTGTTGATCAAGGATCATCATCTTTCGTTATTTCAATACCTTGATCCAGATTTAACAGATTGTATGATTCCCCTGAAGGTACTAAGACCATGGCTGAGGAGCTGCGGGTGTCATTTGACACTTGGGAAGTGGCTAGAAAGAAGGTTGCTGAGAAGAGTGCAACTTCTCAAAAAACGATGGGGGAGAAGTGACCTTTCTTTTTCTGGAAGGGGCGAGGGTCGATCTAGCCCCTCTGGATCAGCCGAGGAAGGTGCTCAAGGTGAGGTGGTTTTCCTCGTTTTAATTGCTTGTATGTATGGGCTTGTAATTGTGTTATTTTGTTGTTTATTTTGAAGGGAGCGGTGAGGATGTCTTTGAGACCCCCAACACACCGGATTTAGGGGCTTTGCCGATCCGTCTTTCGGTCGTTGGGGTTCCTATTACAACTCATGGTGGGACTTGGTTCTTGGGTTTGCATGATCGAGTGGAGGCAAATCGTTCCTCTCATCCCATCTTGATAGAGACTGAATCGAAGGAAGAACCAAGGGCGACTGAGAGAATGAAAGGAGGCACTCCCCATATAAAAGGGAAGGCCCCTGTCTCAGGGACTGACTTGCCTCCTCCAAGAGGAGTGGTTCTGCCTGAGTGGTACTTTTCTCATGACCAAGGGGCTGGAGTTTGGACGAGTGTTCATTTCGCTCTGCATGATAGGAAGATTGAGTGGTACCCCTGTGCTCCTCGAACGGGGATTACCCATCGATCTTGATGGAGACGTTTTGGTCCCCTGCCTTCGAAAAACATATGAGATCGATGAATAGGTAGGCCTGTCCATGTACCAGGCGCTCGATCGTTACCATGCTCTTGCATGGGAAGCCTCCCATTTATGGGGAAATCTTTTGGATCGGTCTGAAGAAGTTTAGAAGTCTTTGCGAATACAGAAGTTGAAACGAGAAGTTGTCCTGGCTGAGGAAAGACTAAAACTGTCCGTTGAGCAGAGGGAGTTTGAGGGTCGGGAACATGATGCCCAAGTGATAGCCCTTCTCAAGGAGAATGAAGAATTGAAAAAGGTCTTCTTGATGATTACTCGGGAGGAGCACGTCAAGGGCCTCTTCCATTAGATTACGATCAGCACATCCCTTGCCATTGATAAATTGCACATCCCTTGCCATTGAGAAATTTGTTAATTATAGACTGTTCAATTGTAAGTGGCAAGACATGGATGAGTTTGAAATGTTGTTTTCAGCTCTGGAGGATGAAAAATAAGAATTGTTGAATGGATGGTCGGATGGCGTCGGGCTAGCGGAAGAAGCAAGGAAGAGGGCACCGGGAATCTTCAAACGTATAGAGTTGGGGGCACTCTCTTTTTGTTTTCTTTTGTTTTGGTGATTACACAAATTTGCAAGAAAATTTGTAATTCTGGTTTTGTAATCAAACTTCATAATGTAATGAGTTTTTTACAATTTCTTTCTTCTAAACAATTTGTTTCAAATTTATGAGCACTTTTTTTTGTAATGATTTGTTGGCTTGTGTGGGGGTACGTTTATGTGTGTTTGGAAATGGTTTAATGTGTTTCTTATGGGCGATTGTCACACGCCCTTTCGGCAGATTGTCACGGTTGGGCGTGAATGTTATAGCTAAGACTCAGGACGATCGTTTCATACCTCTTGGAGAGCTTGTCGTTGTCGAGTACTGAAACGACCCATATGCTTTTTATGATCGTTACACACCGCTTGCGGAGCTTGTCGCTGCTAGGTGTTGGTCGTTTTTATTAGGGCTCAGGACGATCGTTTTCAAATCTCTCACGGAGCTTATCGCTGTCGGGTACCGAAACGTCCCATAGTTTTTTATGATCGTTACATACCCCTCGATCGTTTTATTAGGGCTTAGGATGACCGTTTTCATACTTCTTGCGGAGCTTGTGGCTGTCGGATACTGAAACTCCCATATGCCATTTACAATCGTTACACACCTCTTGTCGAGTTTATCGTTGTCGAGTATCAGTCGTGTTTATTAGGGCTTCGGACAATTATTTTCATGTCCCCCGTGGAGCTTTTCACTTTTGGGTATCGAAATACCCCCATAAGTCAGTTACAATCATTACGCACCTCTCGCAGAGCTTGTTGCTATCGGATGTCTATCATTTTTATTAGGCTCAAGACGATCTATTTCATACCCCTCGCGGAGCTTGTCGCTGCCGGGTACCGAAATTTTCCATAGGATATTTACGATCGTTACACACCCCTCACGAAGCTTGTTGCTGCCGGGTACAGATCGTTTTGCTGATCGATTAGTTTTAATTTCTGCAATGTCAGTTCCCGGAGCGTAACAGTGTCAGTTCCCCGAGCATAAAAGAATAAATAAAAAATACTGTCAAGGTGTGTTTTATTCATAATATCAAGTATTTTTGCCTAAAAAAAGGAAGAATCATACAAAACAACCATAATTATGTTTCATCTGAGATCATCGATAATTAAAGAAAGAACTTATTTAGATCGTCGCCGCTCCACATTTGAGGGACCTCATTTCCTACGAATGTCTTTAACTTGTATGCCCCAACCCTGCTCTGCGGTGAATGATGTAGCGGTCATTCCAAGTTTGATCAAACTTCCCGATAGCTTGCCCCTACCGACAGGGTCGACTTTCTTCAATACTAGTCTCCTGGAGCAAAATTTTTCTCGTGGACATGTTTGTTGAAATATTTGGTTGTCCTCCGCTGGATTTCTTCTTGTCGAAGGGCTGCGTTCGCTCAATTTTCTTCGGCGAGGTCCAGGGTGAGCTTGACCCTTTACCTTTAGCGTCACACCAATTTTCCAGGTCTTCCTTGTTGAAGACTGAGGCGAAGAGCACTCTCTGGCAGTAATTGTTGTACTCAATCGATAGCATGAATTCCATTTTGTGGGACAACATAAAAGGGGTTTGACTGGTGGATGAGGATGTTGTCATTCAAATAACTTAGAGTACGAAAGGGATCATGTTTGCCCACTTTCCCTGCGCTCCCTCTACCTTTCTCCTTAGCAAATTTAGAATGACCTTGTTTGCACCCTTCGTCCATTCGTTTCGAGGATGATGCACAGAGGCGAATTTAAGATTGATACCTTGACTCTTCCGGAAATCCATACCCTTCTGTTAGCAAATTGGGTCGGTAAGCCATACCGGCAAAACAAGTAAGTCTAGATGAAGTTCTGGACTACCTCTGTCGTTATGTGTAGCGTGGGGCTTTGCTTCTATCCATTTAGAGAAGTAATTGACACTCACTAGTAAGAACTTACGTTGCCCTTTGGACGGGGAAAATGGTCCAAGGATGTTGAGGCCTCACATAGCGAACGCCTAGGGCTGACAATCGAGTCAAGTTTTTTGAGCTAGTTGATGGTGCAATGGTTCGTACTTTTGACACTGTGTACATCTTCAAGAGTACTCAACATCTTTGAGCAGGTTTGGCCAGAATTACCCCCTTCGTTGGATTCGGTGAGCTAACGTCTTTCCTCCGGAATGACTCCCACACTCCCCGTCTTGAACTTTCCAGAGTATGTCTTCAACCTCATCGTCTCCAATGCACTTTTAGTACAAGGATGTGGTTGATTTTCTGAAGAGTTTTCTCTCGACTAGTAGGTACTGAGCGGCTTTGAGTTTGAATCTCCTGTGGTTGGTAATCTCTTCGTCGATCTCCCCTGTGTTTAGGTATTGGACAGGATTCATGCAACTTTTCTTCCTTTCTTCGCTATGGATTTTCATTGCTAGTGTTTCCTCGATCGAGGGTCGACCGAATTTTTGAGGCTGTCGTTCACCTAGATGGAGACTTCGGGATAGGAGGTCAGCGATCAGGTTTTCTTCTCTCCGAACATGCTCGATTTTGAAGCTAGCGAATCGATTGATCTCCGTCTTTACCTTTCCTTGGTACCTTGCCATCGTCTTATCCCTTGTTTCAAACTTTTCATTGTTTTGGTTCACCATCAGCTCTGAATCGGCCTTTACATTTTGCAGAGGATCCCCATATCTGAGGCCAAGTGAAGACCTGCAATCAAAGCTTCATATTCTGCCTGGTTGTTAGTTAGTGGAAAATTTACCTCAATTGAGTGGTAGATATTCTCCCCCATTAGACTACACAGAAAAATTCCCAATCCAACGCTCGATCGATTGGAGGCTTAATCCGTGAACAAGGTCCAGGAGGCTGCGTCAATCACCAATTCTTTGCAGCTCGTGGCTTGGAGAAGTCTGCCATGAAATCTGCAATAACTTGCGCCTTTATTGCCGTCCGGGGAATGTAGGAGATTGCAGACTCGCTGAGTTCCACAACCCATTTGAGTAGTTGAGCGGAGTGTTCCGGTTGGGTGAGAACAGACTTCAATGATGGTCGGTGATAACATGTATGGGATGTATTTGGAAGTACAGTTGCAACCTTCGTGATCAAATGACCAAGTCAAATGTCAGTTTCTCTTTTATAGGATATCCGAGTTCAGCATTTTTAAGGATCCGACTAGTGTAGTATACTAGGTATTGTTTTTCGAGTTCTCCTCTGACTAGGACGAAACTAACGACTTCGGGGTCAACTCCCAGGTAAAGATAAAGTTTTCCTTTGATTTTGGGCTCTGAAGGAGAGGAGGAGAGGCGAGGAAGTATTTAAGGTTTTTGAAGACTTCCTTGCATTCGGGTGTCCATTCGAAACATTGGGCTTTTCTGAGTACTTTGACGAATGGAGCACATTTATTTCCAGACTTGGCGATGAACCAGCTCAACCCTGCGACCCGATCAGTCAGCCTTTGAATTTCCTTGGCGTTTCTAGAAGCGAGTATGTTGAGGTGTGCTTGAATCTTTTCTGGATTAGTTTTTATGCCTTCCCAAGTACTTGCCTCTGTGGATCCAAAGATACATTTCAACTGGTTTAATTTCATATAAAATTTTATAAGTGTTTGGAAGGTTTCTTTTAAAACCTGGACGTGTTGTTTGACTAATAGACTCTTAATTAACACATTATCATACACTGCAACATTTCTTTCTTTTTGATTAACAAAAATTACATTCATGTGGCGTTGGTACGTTGCCCCTGCATTCTTAAGCCTGAAAGACATTGCATTATAACAATAGACCCCCTTCACAAGTAATAAAGGAAGTTTTTCAGCATCTGTGGGATGCATACTGATTTGATAATAGTTGGAGAACGCGTCGAGGAAGCTTAAGATTGAGTGGTCGACTGCCTAATCCAGCAGTGCATTAATTCTAGGTAGCGGAAACACGTCTTTTGGCAGGCTGAGGTTAGGTTGGTGAAGCTCACACACATCTTGCATTTTCTGTTAGTCTTATGTACCATCACCACATTGGAGTCCCATGCAGGATACTGCACTTCTAAAAAATTTTTGACTTTTTCCAACTTTTGCACCTTCTCTCGGATGGGTCCTGCAAGCATCATGGTCGACCTTATGATCTTCTACTTCACAGGCCAAACTGAGGGATTGACACTCAATCTATGACAGGTGGCATTGATCGATATTCCAGACATATCAACAGTTGTCCATGCGTAGACAACCTGGTTTTCTTGTAGGGTTCGGATCAACAACACCCTATGTCATGCATCAAAAGCTTCACTTATCAGTAAAAATTTAATCGGCTCTCTGTCGACAGCTGGGGCCTCGAGAGTGTCCTCGTTGGTCTTTAGGCCACCGTCCTTTTAGCTCTAGATGTCCAGGGGATTGTGCTCCACGTTGCTTATGGATTGTAATTAGCAGACTCGGGATTTCTCATATCACCTCAGACTGTGATGATCTCTCCGTCCTCACGAAATTTGACAGTGTCATGATAAGTGGAGACTACTGCCTTGAAATCATTCAGGAGCAATCGACCCAATATAGCGTTATATGTCGGGGGAGAATCCACCACAAGGAAATCCTTTGTCAGAGTAAATTGCTTCTCCTTTTCCCCCCAACTTACCAGAAGCCTGCTTACCCCGAGCACTTCCTTTCGCCTGAGAAACCGTATAGTGACCCGACTGGCGTAGTCATTCGATCGGCAGTAAGACTTAGTTTGTCAAAAACATGCTTGAAAAGCACATTTACTGAGCTCCCTGTATTGATGAGAACACTACCTACGTGGTAATTATTAATCATTGTTGTTATCACAATAGCATCATTGTAGGGATTTCCCTTCGACGATAGTTCCTCATCGGTGAAGTAGATAAGTGGGTGGCCCCTGGGTTTTGGGGTGAAGTTCGCGACACATAATTCCCCCTTTTATTTCCTCTTCCAGTTCATTCTTCTGCGTGGTTCACTTCCTTCAGATATGGCAGGCACGTATTCTACAATGTGGATGGTGTTTGTGCTGCTAGGTCCGTCGGTCGTTCCCCCCATGGGAGCTTTGCTCTGCCTCTGGGTCATGACCCCATGGTCGACAAATTCTTTTAGCTTCCCCTCTTTTATCAATTTTTCAATTAGGCTCCGAAGGTGTCTAGATTCCTCTGTATTGTGTCTGTGGTCTCCGTGTTACTTGCAGTAATTCTTGCAATCTCGTAGAAATACTCCGACTCTCATCGACGGTGCCTTCCTAAAAAATTCCTTATCTTGAATGACGTCCATTATTTCTGCCATGGATACTCTTAATGGGGTTTCTTTTTTGTGGGGGGGAGGGCATGGCTGTACCATGGATGTTCGTAGTAATGGGACAAGCGGTGTTGTTGGCCTTCATCTGTCCCCTCTGATCCTCATGACGATAGGCAAAATTGTTGTTGGGATGTTTTTCGTAGCGCGGGTGGGTGATCAGTTGTATACTTTGTCTGGGCTGTCTTCTGTTGTCTTGCGACGACCTCTTCTGATGTCTTTGTTCGGTGGGCTTCGGGGCATTCTATACAGTTGAGTGCTTTTTGTTGGGCTAGTTTTTTTTTTTTTGGAATGCTTCTTGTTGGGCTAGTTCTTGGAATGCTTCTTGTTGGGCTAGTTTTTTGGAATGCTTCTTGTTGGGCTAGTTCTTCTTCTAGAACCGGAGCGGCTGCCAAGGCAGCGACTACTCTAAGCACCTCCGTGAACAATCTTGACATCTGGTTGATGATTTGGATCCTCAAGTCTTGCAAATATTGTTAGACGAATTCCTCCATGAACTTCCTAGTGCATGCTTCTTCTACCACGTTCCTCTGATTAAATTCTCCCTGTTGTTGTTGCTAAGCTCCTCTTCTTGTTCACGACATGTTTCCACGTTCTCACCGCACTTTAAAGGAAGTTGAATCCAAGAGTGTCTAGGAAACACACCCATGATATAAAACATTTTGCTAGAAAAATAAGAGAGAGTAGAGTGGAGAATAGTAAGAATACGTAGTTTTTATTCATTATATGAATCCCCTTATTTATAGGAATAGGCCCCAGTCTTATAACATTACAAATGAGTCCTCTTATCATTAGCCTATAGAATGACATTTTAGTAATTACAAAGATATATGACGGATTGATTCGGTCGGTAAGAGGTTTGTCATCCGCTTGCCCCGCCTTGACTTCGTCGGTACTTAATATGAGGTTGAGTAATTTGTCGATCGGCTCGAGAGCCGATCATCGTCCTATGGGAAATCTCTTAGCATGTCCTTCTGGTTGCTTGATCCAGACATTTTCTTCTCTAGTATCCAATTCGTCGTTCGTTACTGGGCATGTCTGATAGGTCATTCCTTCCTCCCGAGTCGTTTGTTTTCCTTCAGATTCATGCTGTTATATTCTTTGTATACAACTAAAAATAATGTTCATAAAGTTAACTTTGCAGGATGATATCTATAATGCTGCCATTGAGGTTATGGATTGGATTTGTTCTCAATCAGTCGACAATGCTAAACATTCTCTTGTTTTTGCCCATTTGATACACCGCCAAGCCCTATATGTGGGCTTGGGACATACGTAGTTATAAGTTTTATGTAATGGGTTTGCCGGTTGGACCTCCCACCTTTTTTGATTTGGTACATTGTGAGCTGTTCGTTAGAACAGGCATACATTGCCTATTATATTCAATTTTGCATATCACTATAAATTTCAGTTGAAAAAAAGAAGGATTTGCTATTCATTTCCGCTTCGTATCCTTTATATTTTGGATTATTTGTATGGTATAACTTGTAGTTTGGTCTCAGGCTTTAAAGAAACACCCCATAAGCTTAGGATTAGTTGCCCTTGCTTGTAAAATTAGTTATACTCTTTGTTTTTACTTAAAAATTTGAAACTTGTCTTTTCTTCGCAAATAATCCTCATATTTATTACTTGCATGATCTTAAGACTCGAGATACCATACTCTGATGTTATATATTGTGCTTACGTATTAATCTCTTACTCTTCAGGAAAAAGACTATTTTTTGGACAATTGAACTAATATTTCATGGTACGGGGGTTGTCCTGGTTCACCACGGGTGAGTTTTCATCAATCAATTTTTTTTTATATTGATTATTTGTACTTTACATTCTATAAATCACCGAAGAATTTAGTATAAATACACATGTACCCCTCTTCTTGTGCCACTGTAAGATAAGAGTGGCAATTCTGTTCTTGATTGTACTGACCTCCCTTGACCAAAATGGGATCTATACGATTATAGGACATAACACTTCGTCTAAAATGTGAGCTCAGGGTTTATCCCAACCTGCAACTCTTTGCTTAAATTATATTCTTTACAAATACCAGAAATTGTTTATTACTTTTTTTTTTTTTACATAACACACCGATATGTGATTGATCTGGAACTTAAGATTTGTGATTGTAGATAAAGCACCCATCCACAAGGCCATGTGGACTGCTCAACTTCTCCAATCCCTTTGATCCTGGCGAAACCTAATTTTCTGTAATTATTCTGGGAAGATTTACGTACATTCCACTCAATTCTTATGTATTTAGATATTTTATACCAAAACTTTCAATTTTTACTTATCTGCCACCTCACTTATGCATGAAAAGCTGTATTTTACTTTTAAAAATTTGAAGTGGTGTTATTTTTGATGTGATATGAAAGATTTGGGTTGTAAAAATTTAATAACTATGTTTAGATAAATATGTAAATATATAAGAATTGGGTGGTATGGATGTAAATGCCCCTTTTTTTTCATTTATGGTGGTCTGGCCTATGTGGAACTTATAAAACAGAAATTTTAGTTCGGCATGGGTACATTTTAAAATCGGTTTATTTAACTGAAAGTTTGTATGCCAAATATGCTCTATTGGGATTTTGGTCGTTTTCCTAAGCTCCATCTGACTGCCATTTTTAGCGCAGGATCACTGCCTTGTTGGCTTAATGTTACCTGGTAGATGAAGCATTTTGAGACAAATCCTAGCATTAAGATTTTGATATCTAATGTTTTTTTTCAGTGTTGATGAGCATGCAAGCTTATTATCTATATTTGAAAAACACCTCGCACCTGGCCCCTGGAATCATAAGTTGAGGTCTTTTTGTGATGTCGAATTGGATGATTTGAAGCTTTTCCTCCAGAAAAATCCAAAGGTATTTTGCTGAGAACCATAAAACATTTAGTTCATAAAAAATACTAGAAGCTTCCTCACCCAACTTACCATTCTTCATGCAGAACTCAAAGTCGCCGTTCAGAAAATTGGACATGAAAACATCATTAGGCTCACAATTGGCAAAGGTTATGATCGTCGAGCATCCCATAATCTTTGTTTATCATCCTTCGTACAATATTGACTTTGAAGTTGAGGCAGCTATAACTCCTTTCCTTAGAAACACAGAACCTTCAATTTTTGAAGGCTTACCAAGCCACAACAGGACTTCATATAGGGTGGAGGAGGTTGAAGAAGGTGATATACCTTCGACTACCAGAGTTACAGATCTTATGGATTCCGTGAAATCTGCAGCTGATTGTATTAAGGGTTCTGAAGTTGCAAATCTACCTTCTAACCTTTTGGTTCCAGAGGAAATATTAGAAACAGATCATGTGGCAATTCATTTCACAGATAAACAGATTCCAGAGGAAACTGCTGGAGGTTCCAATCATCAACTCTATGGGAAAACTCACAGAGCACTTGATATAAACTCACCCGAATCAGGAGAGCCAGGATTGTATTTTCAGCAAGAACTTAGGGATGCTTATTCTGAACTAATTGGAGAGATGAATCCTGATGATTTTTTGTGCTTAGATGGTGTGTATGGTGACGCTGTTGACTTGAGAGAAGAAAGATGGTATGACATGGAAGAGAGACGAAGAGTTGACGCAGAAGTACCAAGGAATTTAGGAGGACATGAAGAAAACAATGACTTGAAAGAAAAACTAGCTGATTTGGAAGAGAAAAGAGAGAATTCATTTCTTTCTGATAGGATTCTATTTGGGGAAATGGAGTTAGAGGAGGGTGAGATCCCATATTTTTTCTACTAATCTTAGCCATTTCTGATCAGCAGAATGCCATTTTCTGTTTGAAGAAGGCTAGAAGTGATAGAATTCAGCCATGTTCCATTTGTTTGATTCTAAGAGCTGCATTCCATCAGATTTACATGATGTGATGCCTGCCGAGTTTTATGTCTTATTTATGGCTCAAATATTTTAAGTTTGAAGAGCATCTGCAGCATTTGCCCATTCTTTTCTAACAGCTGAAATGAAATTAGCCTTTTTTTAACTGTTAATGATATATAATTGTCATGGAGAAGATAAGCTTTATACTCCTCAGATCAAAACTGCATTTCTTTCTCCTTCAAACCGATGAGCGCTTATAGTGAGAGCAGTCTCTTGGAAAATTGCATTGAATTTTTGCTAGTATTAGGTAACTGAGTTTTTAGATTCTGTTTTATATATATATATATATATATATAGGATTGTGGATGATTTAATGGGTGTATTAATAAAGCTACTGAACGATCATATTAATTTTTCATTATAAAATGTATTAAAAGTAAATCAGCTTTAGTGGATATTATCATGAATATAAATTGTAAAGATGATCCAAGCATATTTAAATTAAAAAAGTAAAAAAATAATAATAATTTAAACAGAAATGGATAGTATGTTTTTAGAAATAAATTAATTTGATTCAAATAGATTGAAATGTTAAAAATATGTTTAATTATGACTGTTTTTAACAAGCTTAAGAATCTGTTTGAAGCAGCTGTTTGAAGCAGCTGCAGTTTATTAAAAAACAGCTGTGAAACTGTTGAATAAAAATCCGATGCTCAAAATTATGGTGGCTATTATAATTTTTTTTGTTAAAGTCAAACAATAGTTAGAAAGTTGTCACCACATATAGCTAGGAGTGGTGAGAAAATGCAAATTTCAGCAGTAGCTTTTTGAAAAAATTGTCAAAACACAGTTTACTCAAATAAATAAAACTGCGGTGCTGCACCGCCGCCCCAAATGGACCCTAAATTACTATTCTGAGATTATATATAGTTTTGATCTATTGGAGAAATATTATTTTGAGTAAATTAAATATTTTTATCATCATTTATTATAGATTAGACCAAATAATTAATTTTATTTCATCAAGTGAGATTAATTATTTTATGTAGTGAATTAAAAAATAGAAACACATGATTTTCACTTAAATTTTATTACTTTTAAAATTATTAAAACAATTATTGGTAAAGCTTATCAATCATGCATTAAAATATTTTGATATAGTTTTTCAAATAAAAATAATAGAATATTAGCAATTACAAAAATTAAAAACTATATTAATAAATATAAATGAAAGATGTGTAAGGCTAAATTTTCAAAATCTCTTTTTCTTAAAGATTTTTATATTTGCACAAAACACAACCGGATGATTTGAAGACCTTGGCGTAATAGGAGAATTCACATTCCGTATGGGAAGTAATTTAAGCCATCAAAGCCAGTTAACTTTATAATCTTCATTATTTTATTTTATGATTTTTTAAATGTCTCATTAAATTATTATCCATATTATATAATTTAAAAAAAAAAGTTTGAATACCTTTCTTATTTTAATCAATCAACTTAAATAAAATAAAGTTTAAAGTATCTACGTATAAACTTATTTAGAATTTAGTACTTGAAGGAATATTACGAACGGATAATTTAGATGCGTATTTAGTGGTATTGTGGTCGTATTATAACTACAATACCACCAATCCACGTCTACATTATCTGTATGTAATATTTTGCCCAAAAAGTCAAGAGTGATGTGATATGTGTATATATAAACATGCTAACTATATTGAGTTATATAAGAAGGCTCATTAACAGATTGCATTAAGTCCACCGATGAATTATTTAACGGCGAATTGACATGAATAGAGAAGTCATTCTTCATTACAACCAAAACAATATATCTTTATTTTTTATTTACATATTATAATTGAAGTGCAAACCTAATAATTTCTTATCAAGTGACTTGTATAAGGAGGAAAGTATCAACATTTTGTTAAGTATTATATATAATATATATAAGGAAATTTAAGAATTTTCACATGCGAAAGAATAAAATTATGTTAAGAAATGTGGCTAAAAAATCATCCCATTCAATTCAAAAGCAGTCCTCCATGTCTCACTCCACTTCATTTCTATAAATGCAAGGATTACAAATATTAAAATCAATTGTAGAAAGTCACCTCACTTCTCCGAGTAGAAAGAAGAAGATGGTAGTGCAAGAAAGAAGAGAGGTAAAGACGTATTTCTCCTCTTCTTTTTCACCAAATTCTCTCTAATGGCCTTGTCGAAACTGTTAAAGGTTGTGAGCCTTTTTTCTTGCAATTGACTTGACTTCATTTGCCGCCTTAATTCTCGCATGATTGTTTCACTTTCTCAAATGCAATTACTAGTTCGGGATAAATTGAGTTCACCTGAAGGTCTTTGTCTGTATTTTGACAGAGGATTTAATAAGGCTGCAAAATTTCAAGATAAATATTGGCTGTAACCTATAATCCTTACTGTTTTAGACATTTGAGCGAATTTAATTGTAAATACGTACACAACACATATACAAGATATCAACCCAATCTCTTAGTTGAAAGACTTCTCTCAACTAATAGGCCGAGATATTTTTAAAATGTAAAATTAATATATGTTCAACAAAATAGCTAAATATAATAAACTTTGCTTTTTAAAAATTATAAATTATATTTTCTGTCATTTAGTAGGAACTGTGCCCAAAGAATAGTTGTTTTATATTTTATTCATTTTGTTATGAGAATATAAGAAAAAAATGCAGGGGGCGTTGTTCGTCTTCTGGCCCATTTTCCCCGGCTACAGTTAAGCGGCGATCTCCACCGAACTATAAAAGCTCCTCCCACCTCGCATTAGGGTCTCCAAGAACAATTACCGATATTGAATGAGCAGGCTACATCCATAATCGCCATCTCCACTTGCAGACAGGGGACAGAGAGGGAGAGCGATTCAAAGGAGCTTAAAGTGAGATTTAAGCAAGATGCAGTCCAGATATCGTAGCCCCAGGGACGGATTCCGGCCTGGCCCGTCGGCGACCTCCGGTGGGCGGATCTCCTCATATGGCAGAGATATTGACCGCGTTCCCTCAAACCCTTACACTTTTCCTCGCAAGGTCGACATCCTCATGGAAGCCGGCCGTCTCGCTGCCGAGTATCTTGTCTCGAGGGGTGTCATACCGCCGGAACATCTTTTAAGAAAGTTCCCCAACGGAAGCCCTCCTGGATTCGAGCGCCAGGCCAGAGAAATCCCGCCGCCGCCGGAGGTGAGGACTTCTGCACTGGCGCGGCTTGGTCAAAGGTTCGATGATGAGGGGCGGTTTGATTACAGGAGGCGGGAGAAGTCGAGGAAGAGAGTCGGGCCTTATAGCAGAGTGTACGACTCTGATTGGAGTAGAGAGAATGGTAAATCTAGAAATTGGACGGAGAGGGGAAGAAGCTACTCCGATCTTGCTGATAAGGATGATGAGTTCCCCTCTGATGTCATGAGGACTAAGAGGAAAGTTTATACTGTGATCAGGAGTAGCGTGTCTAGAGTTTCTGCTGATGAGCAACCGACAAGGAGTGAGTCGGTTTCGGAGAAGGAGAATTATGAGTTGGCTGATGATAATTGGTCGAAGGTAAGTTCATCTAGTACTAAGAAGGATGCGCAGCCCGATGCTGATGAGGGCTCAAGCAAGGGTGTCGATGAAGTCAGGGTTTCGAGCTCAGAAATAACGGAGGAGGTGAAGAGTGAAAGAATTGATGAGCCAAAGAAGAAAGAGTCCATGGAGGAAGATATCGATGCCAAGCCTTGTGAAGAGGAAGGTGATGCTGCAATGAAGGACTGCAAGGATCTGTTGAAACTATGCAGCTTTACAAAAGTGCCCACCAAACCACGATCATCACTTGCAAATAAGAGTCCAAAGATTCAACATGACCCTGATGCAGAGATGAGTGATGCCATAGGTAATGCTGGGGAGGAAGGGTGCAAGGAGTTGAATGGTGATAACATTGGACATTCGGAAGTGCAGACTTCTGAGAATCACAGTCATCAATCTGATATATCATTGGAAGAAGTTGCAGACTCACAAAATGAGCTGTTTCAGAGCCCACCTGATCCAGCAATTTGTACTGAATTTAATGGGAAACATGATACAGGTTTTCAGGATGATTGTGATGAGAGCAAGCAAAATGATAACTCTGCTTCATCCCTGGCACCTGACACGATTGAGCACACGGAATCCACATTTCTTGATGGGAAAGGTGCCCGGGATGAAGAAATGGATCCAGAATCTGATGGAAATGGTTTGGATTCTACGGCTTTTACTCCAAAGGGTAATAGAGAATCTGTTGTGATGTTAGAAGAAGAAGAGATTCGGCCTGAAACTGCTGCATCATTTAAAATATGTGATCTCAATCTTACTGGAAGTCCTGAGCTGAGTGAGATTCCTGGAGGTCCTTCCATGGACCATCCTGCTGTCCCTATAACTGAAAAAGGAATCTCAGCAGATTTAAGCATCTCAATGAGAAATGCTGTTAATGCCCGTGACAATAACCAAGTCTCTGGCCCTAACAAAGTAATTCCAGTAATAGACCTTGAGGAGGACTCTCATGCAGAGATCAATGCCTTTGATTCTTCTAAGCACAAGTAAGTTTACTTACATGCATTGCGAACATTTCATATTATATTCTGGTTTGTTTGTGCAATATCAGAACATCCACAAGCAGATAACCTTTCTGTTTTTCTGCGAACTAACACTGACTGTACTCGTATGCAGGGGTGATATTTCATTTCCAGGACTTGAAAATGTCTTAAATCAGACGACACATGCAGATGATATTCCTGGCATTCAGGATGGTTACAGTCTTGAGTTTTCTGAATTTCTGGGTACTGATATGTCTGGTTGTGCATCTGCTCAAGGAGACCTCAATGATATGCAGCCTGGGATGGGTCTTCACGGCGCTGAGGTACAATTATCTCATCGTGCACTCTTATGTTGCTGTTAGCATCTCAATGACTTAATATTTTATCCTTTGCGGCGTTATAATTTTTTATTGTAGTGTTTGAAAATTTAAACTTGCAGAATTTTTGTATTTATAAATGTTGTATAAATAATCGATAGGCTTATGGTTCTCTCCTTTCTTCAGGGTTATCCTGGCGTAGATGACCACATTTATGTCTCCCTTGACGAATTGCCAATAGGTATAATGAAAATTGCATTCAATGTTAATATTTTTTGAAGTTACCACTATTAATTTTTTTCTGCACCAATTTCTGTTTTTGTAATCTCATGCTAACCAACCATTGGTTAATATTTAACTTTCACATTATATTATTATTATTTTTTGGTTGCTTGCTTGGGAAAAGGCATAGTGATTTATTGAGAACCACCATAAAAATTGTGCCATTCCACGTCTCAAGCTAATGCTTTTTTTTTTCCAGTACTCCTTTGCTACTCATTCTGGTTACACTACTCTGATCATCTTATTGTTTGTTATGTAGGATTTATGGGGGTTTGGGACCAGCCATCTCAGGATTATGGGAAGTTCTTTTGAGCCACAAATATTCATCAGCATAATGTATTTGATTCGTCAGTAGCAGAATGTCCATAATTGGACCATATCTAGTCAAAGACATGTTATGTAATCACAAGTAGCTTCTTGTTACAGAAGATGGGTATATTAGTCGCATCTTCATTATCAAGAACCATGTGTTGCCATGTGCATTGCTGTTATGTTGTGTTAGGTTTTTGATTGCTCGACTTTTTTGTCCACTTCTAGAGATGGCTGTTGAATTGGACTATGAGACCTTGTTTCCCGCTGTAATCTTAATTTTGTAAATAAATGTTTGATAGAAATGATCACAAACACATGCGTATCAATGCTACTTTAATCGCAATTTGGACTTCCAACAAAATTTCTGCATTTGCTTATAGTATGTTTAGCGACTGGTCCTATTGTGTTGGTTAATTTTTTTTAAATCTCATTTCAACATCACCATGTGTTCTTGGCGATGATTGTTAAGTGAACTTCATGGATTACCCCTCAGCAGATATAATTACAAACACTTGTTCCTCCTTTAACTTGGTTATGCCTTTTGTGCTAGTAGGCTTAGGTTTTATTTTGTTGACATATGCTTTCAGCATGTGGTGAACACTTGTAATATGCTGAAAGTATTGATGCAACATCAGATAAGATTGACCTTATGCTAAATTATAGAAACTTAGTCTAAGATTTCATTCATTGGTGTCATTTGTCTGTTCAATGATGCAGTATGTAGAGAATGGAAAATGATTGATGTCTGTTCAAGGATGCAGTATGTAGAGAATGGAAAATGATTGATTTCCCTATAACGTGCATATTGATGCTAGAGGCAGATTTTTTGGCTAATATAATGTTGATTGGGGTAATCTATCTGGTGTTAACATCTTTGTTCTTGTTCTTTTTGCCCTTGTATTATGCTTAGTCCACAGTGTGAAATACAATTACCTTTGTTTGCTTCTATTTTGCATCGACCTTTGTCGGAGAATACAGATGAATCTCCGCAATGAGGGACTGCAAGGTAGAGTAGATATTTGCCAATAGTTCTCATTTCCAACATGCACACTTCACTGGCAAATATCTACTCTACCTACACCTTTCTTCTGAACAAATTATTTCTATTCTTACATCTTTTGTTCATGATGAAGCAGTATTATTTATTTTTTTAGTTGGCGTGAACAGAAGAAAATAGCTTCTTCTTTTTTTTTTTTTTCTTCTTATCACTAGGAATGAGGATGATAGATGATTATTTTTGCAGATAATGTACGTTTTACAATGACTACTTTTATGTATTTGTTTGAATAATTAGCTTATGATGATATCTTCTATATTTATATTTCTATTTCTGGTATCATGCTGAAAGCATGAAATCATTATTCCAGTTAAGAAGGTTTGTTCTTTAATAAAATATACATTTATTTGTTTTTTTTTTAAAGAGAAATCTAATCTTGGACACCCACACAGCATGGACAAACATGTAAATTGCTGCTTATGCAATTCAGATGCTGGAAGCTTCAACAATCTGGCTTCTCTTCCTTAAATGATTGTGTTTGCTTGCCTTTCTTCGTTCATGGTTCGATATTCTGATGTCCCAGGCGTAGAGGAACCGCATCAATCCATCCCGAACTTGGTGGTTAAACTCTACTGCGGTGACGATACTGTAGGGTAATTAAGAGGTACTGACTGTGTCCTTTCTAAGTATATTTTCTTTGATTTAAGTTTCATTGCCTATTATTGTTTTTTTTTTTGAAACTTTATAATTGTAAAAATGATCTTTATTACTTTAATAATTTATCATGATATAATCCACTCCAATATTTCTTCCATCACCCATTATTTATGCTTTTGTTTTTGTTTTGTTGTGTCACAACCCGACTCAGAAGTTTGGAATACCGAGGTAGTAACGAACGGCCGGACGAAGCAAATCCTATTTAAACATTTTCATTTCTTAAACAAAATCATTCAAAATATAAAAGATTTAGTCGATTTCTCAACTTTAATTTACAAATATGCATTCATTATTAAAATTTACAACTGGTAGAAAAGTAAAAATTGAAAGGCTGTACCTATCTCCAGCAGCTCCTCGACGCCTGTAAAGAAGATTTTCCTGAAAAATTTCAGCAACTTGTGGTATGCGTTGAATTCAGCGGATAAAGTATCTCTAAATTATAATAATTCATATTTTAAAATATACATTTTATAAAAAAGTAAGCGGTAAAAATGAGACTAAAAAAATCAGCTCTTGTTATTTTTATTTATTTTATATAAAACATTCATCATGGAAGTTGTCATCGAAATGTGCATTAAAAGTACACATTTCATAATATTTTTCAAAACCCATCAAAAAGATATGCAATCATTTTCATTTCATTTATATTTCTATTTTTTGTGCACAAGTACGTTGCTGCCCCAGCCAGTACCATATGCATATTCATATTTTATTATTTTTTTAAACATTTGCTTTAATCAATTTCACCGTATGAAAATATAATATTTACAGGTTAAAAGAAAACACTAAAGATAGTGAAAACATTTGTAACTTATTTTAGAAATGAAAAGAACTATTCTTAAATAAAAACATATTTATCCATTTTCTCAACATAATCGATTGCTCTTTCCTTAGATCGAACTAGTCCTTTGGTGTATAGTAACATATTGGACTTCTACCATATTTTTGTCCATCTTTCATATTAATTCTAACCTAAACAACTCAGACACATTCGCTTATAATTTATTTACTTTAGTTGTTCTTTGTTACTTCATATGTGTACTTTACCAATACATTATTCTTAATATTGAACTATTTTATTAAGATTTTGCTGCAACTTTTTTGTTCTACAATGTGTGTTGGAAGTTAGGTAATTATTGGAGATAATATTCACTTCCACTAATTGGCGTAGCCGTGCATGAGAAAAAAATTGAGGGAAAAAGTCAAAAAAATAAAATAAAATAAATAAGTGAAAGGTTTTGATCTCGTGTCACATATGCAATAACAACCAATTATATTTTTTATTTAATGCAATGGATGAGACAGAGGGGCTAAAAATCTCTAATTTAAGAGAAAAATACTTTTAAACATATTTGAGTTATCATTGATAAAAACTGGTAGCTTCAACTCTTCCGCCATATGTATGCATCTGGATATTTTTTCAACCATCAATTTTAATATGTTGAGAACAAATCTACTATTCCTGAGATCAACTTGTTGTTATATCAATATATATTTAGGTTGATTGTTGAACCAAATGAGAGAGCAAGTGTTGATATGCAATTTGTTTCCTTTAGGACAAGTAATATTTCTTTGAGCTACAACAAGCAAAAGACGCGACTGAAAATGTTTTCCGGATAAAATGTTTATTATTGAAACAAGGGTTGAATATTTAAGCACTGATTTTTTAGTTTCTAATTACATAATTTTTTTCTCAAATGTAGTTGAATGGTGGATCCAATTTGGTGATGGCACTCCGGAGCTATAATATTTTGTTATTAAAGTACTAGAACTTATATGCCCGTCATTTGGATGCAAGCGTAATTGGAGCATGTATAATAAAGTTCACATAAAAAAAGAGAAATTGTATAACGACCTTAAGGATGAATTTCTTGGTGTATATTATATAATAAGATATTAAAGAATAAAAGTTTAAAGTGAAGAGGTTTGAAGGATGACAAAAATCCTTTATTATTTAAGATATGCCATCAATGATGATGAGGATAATGTGGTCATGTCTTCTGAGTTACAACAAGAACTTTGAATTTTGATTTCTTTGATGGATATAAGAGCAAGAGTAGCACATCCGCACTAGATAATAAGAAATAATAAGCAAAGATATTTTAAAATGTTTGTTTAACATTTTCTTCAATGCAAATTTTTCAGCTATTTTTATTGATTATCATTTATTACTGAATAGGGAAAGGAAAGCTCATTGATGTTGAAGAAGAAAAAAAATGAGAAAACTTAGACTAATCGAAGAAGATGTAATGATGATGATTTCAATGAAGATTGGTGATGAGAGTGTTGGGAGCTTCTAATTATTCTTTATCTTCTTATTTAGATCTATGGATGTTATTAAGTTGGAGAAAAGAAGTGAGAAATCTTTTATGCTAAACTTTTCTTATGTTTTACTTCGATATTTGTGTAAACTTCTCTCAGACTTCATATATCGACTCAGTATCCATTTGGGTAAAAAAAATTATGTTATTCCCATGTTTGACTGTTTCTTAAGGAGGAATATATTTAGCTAAGAATCTATGTGCAAGATGTTTTCAAGCTGTAATAGGCTCTGACGAAAATGAATTTAACCACACCTTAGTCTTATCTCTAATGAAAAAGGGAGACAACATAGGTTTAACAACATTATCAGAGATACTGTTATATCGAAAGGTCGCACATAACTCTAGTGAAGTAGCTATATGTAAATTCAGGTATTCCGCTGTGGTCCACAAAATTGATTGTTTTGAACCATTTGTACTATTGCAGGTTTGAATTCAATGGTATTGGTTTGCATGGTAGGGTTATTGATACCTGATGTATTTCATCTACATAGGGGAGAAAAACTCCCAAAGGGGTCTTAGTTGAATATTTTCTTCTTGCAAGCTTGTCATTTCTCTTAAAGTTTTTTTTTTTTTTTTTTGTGAGATTTATAATTTTTAGTGATTTTTTCCATTTCACGGTCAAATGGAATAAGCTCACACAATTGAACGCATACAACCTAAGACTAGATAGCGACCTTAAATTAAAAATCAGAATGAAATTCTTAAATTTACAAAAAACTAATCCGCAACAGTAAACACAATAAAATTTAGTACTCATAGAAAATAATACACTTCATAATTTTTATATTTTTAATTTTCTTATAACAACAATATGCAATCCAAAATAGTTTAAACACTGTAACCAAATAAGTGATAACACTAAGGGGGTGTTTAGATAGTACCATTTATGGTGCATTGCATTCTAATTCTCTGCATTTTGGAAATTTAGTTGTTTGTTTGGAAGGAATTGGAATTTAATGTAAAATTGCATTGCATTTGAAATTCAATATTTAGTCCATTTTCTCTGAATTTGAAATTTTCAATTTGAAGCTTAATGTAAATTGTTGTTAGGCAACATCACCGCTAGTTAGCCACCGCCTCTGCCGTCGGCTGCGGTTGGGCAACACCGTTGCCGCCTTCCTCGCCTTCTTTCACCTCTTGTAGCCCCATCTGCCGCCGCTACCGCCCTTTTCCATCAGCTACAGTCTCGAACTTCATCGCATAGGCGCCACTGTCACCGCTCCTACTATCGCTACCAATGCAGGCCACCACCGCTGCTACTAGTCCCCATCCATCGCCACCGCCATCACCTTCACCGATTGTCACCGCCAGCCACCACAGCCAAGCCGACCACCAGCTCCGCGCGGCCTCCATTGTTGCAAACCACCACCGTCACAGCCGACCACTACCTTCATTGCCGACCATCGTAATGCACCACCACCGTTGTCGGCCATCGCTGGGCACCGCCTACTCGGTCATTCTTTGCTGCATTTTGCTGCATGCAAACACATTATTTTGAAATAATTATTCTCATTTTACTTCAAAAAAAAGTTGAAGTCGTTCATTTGTTTTACCCTAAATCAAACAATTCTAAAATATCTCAATAACAATACATTTCTTCTACATTGTATTCATTTTCCACTGCATTACTTTTTGAGCTAATCAAATAGCCCTTAAATAAAATACAAATAATAAATGACACTATAATTTTTTAACCTAAACTTGAAAACTTCAACTAGTATTATCCTCACTTTAAAAACTAACTTCATTCCCTGATAACGGTGCCAAAAACATAATTCGCATTGTGGTAATGCACAGGTTAACCATGCAAGTATATATGTCGATTAAGTTATTCAGAGTAGGAGTTCAAGTTATTGATCCCAAGAATTTTGTTATTTCTCAATATATTTTAAATTCTAGTCTACTAATCCTAAGTTTAGCTTAAAAGATTTTTATTTTGATTTTTGCAAAGTTTCTTATTTCTATTTTAAAGTGAAAGATTAAAGTAAAGCGAATCAGTTTTTTTTCTTGTTTGAAAATCTCTTTTGAATTGGTTTCATAAAATCTATGTTCCTCCAAGTAATTCTTCTATTGCAGTTGTCAATCGAGGTTTAATTCTATTTATTCTCTTCCGAGATATAACAAGCATTGGAGTTTCATATTATAGTTAAATTTTCTTAATTCTACAAGAACCCTCAGAAACCACATATCCCACATTGATGGTGAATATTTAATGATAGTATTTCCATTTCACTAAGCATTTGTGTTTTAACATAGTTGTACCTCTAGTCTTCTTCTAATAGTCCTACATTACAATGTTTTTGAAAAACCCAATCGACCAATTTGTGCATAACATGAAAAGTTAAAACATTAACTTAAAATTTCAATAATCTAACATGAATCCTCCGAAGTTTTAAAGAAAAGAAATTCAAAGCAGTGACAAACTTAAATGTTGAACATGATTAAAAACATAAACATGAATTGCATTAGATTTTCAATACAAAGTATCACAAAGTTAAAAAGGAATAGAAAGCATTAGAATGAAACAATCTTCCTCCAAATAGTAGATTGTCTTTCTCAATTTTCTCCTTACTACAATCACACACTCACCATAAAGCAAGCGAAAGCCTGGTCTTTGAATTGGATCGTGTGGTGCTGCTTTAAAGGGCGTTGAAGCACCTACTTCTAGCACCGAAGTGTTGTGCTCTCAAATTTTTGGCTGAAAATATCTTCTTCAGGCACTAAGGTGTCGCGTATATGGAGCCGCAGTGCTTTAATTATGGCATGGTGTCATGGCGTTTTCTTCTAAGTGTTGGGGTGTCAGTCTTTACATTGCTAAATAACTCTGTTTTGAGTTTTTTTCTATATATTGCACATATATACAAAATATACCCCAAAAAAATTTAAAAATGACAAAAAATGAAAGAAAAGCACTATATCTCAACATCACTTTTCGTCGAATCACAGTTATGCTTAAGCAATATTGTTTTTTCTTTAAATTGTTAGTTTAGAGTTTGTTTGGGGCAGCTGCAGCTTATTCAGCTTATCCTGATAATCTGTTGATAAACAACTTATCTTGATAAGCTGACTAGCTGTTTGGTTTGTGCGTTTTGAAAACAGCTGATTATGGATAAATGAACATTCCGCCGCTGTTCTGGATAAACTGTTTAGCTGTTTGATTTGTGTGTTTGGAAAACAACTTATTTGTAGATTTTTTTAATTAAATGAACGATCTGTCACGCAGAAGTTGTAATTTTCTCAACAAAACGATAATGTATACATGTTAGATATTTTCGAATCAATTAACCCCCTTCAGAATCATTCGACATATAAACCTCCCAAAAATTGTAACATAACATTATTTTATATAGAAAATGATAAGTTTGTAAAATTAAAATTCAAATGTTAAAGCATGAAAATACGAAAGAGTTGAGTTATATTAATCTCTCAAATATTTTTGATCACATTAAAGAAGCACAGTTACATAAATACAAAAGTGAAATACATCTTCACACACTAATATTGAGTATCATGAGAACAAAAAAAAAAAAACATGTTAAAATTACAAGAAAAAAATGACAATATTGACTTTAAAATGTAGAAGCATATCACGACGAATGTTGTCTGGTTCTGACACCCCAGAACCCCGAGCAAACTTGTTCAACTGAAATATCGTAAAAACGGAAGCACTTGAATCACAAACGGTGTTCTCAAGTTGTGATACCGTCGAACTTAGAGCAGCGGTGTCCAGTTGCGATATCGTAGAAACTGATGTACTGTCGGCCCACCTGAAGAAATTGCAGTTCTCCGGTCTGTGTGCCCACTGCAGGCACCTGTAGAATTGTTGCCCGTAGCTATGTGGCTGGCGTGATGTAAGTAACAAGGACGGTAGCCCGCAGCGACACATCACTTGCCCGGTCTACCCTGAATACCTGGAACTCATCATCCTACAATTATTAAAAAGAGAGTAGATCAGTCAAAAACTAAAGGAAATACAGAAAATATAGTTACCAAATTGTGGAGGCAATGGTTGCCGACAACAAAATTACTTGATACTGCAATGAGCCCATATGAAAGAAGTTCCCACAAGAAAGAAGTTCCAAAGAATTGAATAACAACCAGTACATGATGCATTTACATACAAAAGCTATATATTCCCTAGAACTCACATGAATCAATTCCAAATACAAGATAGAAGTATAAATGTTAATTAATTGAAGAGTTCGTAGGGGTACAATTATTACCTCTCACGTCTCAATCTACCATTCCTCTGAAGCACTTCCTAACCCAATCCTTTCGATCCCCGTTTAAGTTCCTTCCATAACTTCCACTCCTTTAGCTGATCCCACTTATTCTTGAATTTCAATTTATCTTAATCCCGCCCTGTCATTTCTTTAAATTTATTGGAAATATTCTGTCACCCATCTTTATTAAAGTATGTGGTAGGTCTATTTTCAAGTTCAATCTCTTTATTACAGAGATTGCAATGTTTGTCACATCGTTGTCCCACATTGCTGATGTAGCCCATTCTTTATTTTTATTCATAATGCAACTAATGAAACATATGGATCAAATAGTACAATAACATTGCAAGTAAAATAAAGTATCAAGAGGAACAATGACAAATATAAAGAACGGAAGAATAAGCAATTCTTAAAAGTCCACCATCATCTAAGCATAAAGTTCAATCTTGCTCGCTTAAAATTCATCTAAACTATAATCTAACTACTAGTCAATTTATCAAGTGATTTCATAGAAGAGGATCAATCAAATCATTCATCAGTTAACTACAAAAAATAACTTATCTAAAATTTAGATGACTTGAAAATAAGCTTATCAATAATGTAGATGATAGAAAGAAAACGCTTGAGTCTCAAATAATGAAAGCAATCACTATATTTAAGTAGTTTTGACTATACTTTCCTAGATACAATGAGCTTTTAGAAATTATCCTGCAAGTATCCAACAAGAATAACATATCGAAGTTGTCCTACGCATGATTGTGCTATAGCAAAACTTGTGATGGGATCATAATCTTATTAAAAATAAAGTGCACTGATGCTGAGTGGAGACAAAAGAAGCAAAATGTTCCAGCATAAGACTATTCACCCAGATCTATCCGTTTCATCAAGGAAAGCAAATCAATAGCATTAGTAATAAGATAAGTATAGAAATAAGAACTAATCTATCAACACGTTTCATAAACATGCACAGAAGAAGCCATTCACATTCCCAAATCAGATTCACCCAAATTCTTCTAAAGCAAAAAATAAAAATAAAAAAAATAAAAATAAATGGAAAGGATCGGAGAGGCAGCGTAATGTAGCAGAAGAAGAAAAAGAGGACCAGAGGAGCGGCATTTCTTGCTGTGTTCACCAAATACTTTTTCCACAGAAAAATAAAAACCGGAGCAGAGGAGCGTTGTGATTTGCGAGATCGGAGAGGGAGATGATTTCGAGTCGCCGCTTGCGAAATTAGGGCAAAGGAGGAGCGAGGAGGGGCATTATCCGTCTTTCGACAACATGAAACGCGGATCGCGTGGTCCTCAGAAAAATAGTAAAGTGGCAGCGGAGTTTTACAGAAGCTACAGAAATGGGATTTCCAAACAGACAATGTCGTTTTGAAAATGCCACCACTGCAAATAAGCTCTCCCAAACGCACCCTTGGGCTTTATTTTGATTAATTATCATATATGTTCCATGTTGGGGCGGATATTGTTAGATGTGATTTTATATCAATAATAATTAATTTATGTTGAATATCAGCAACTTATGCTGAGAAGATTCAACTTGTTATAACTAAACATTGATTTTTTATACTTGCAGACGCGTTTGTAATTGATTTAAAGTTGATATGGTGTAGGACTTTTGAATTAATAATCACTTTGATGTGTCTCTTTAGACTGAACGTGGTTTTTGGTATTGCAATTTGAGGTGACTTCTTATTTATTAATGGATATACATATCTTTATTAACTAGGTGCATTATCTTTAATTTTTGTAATGGGTTTACAAATATGTTTTAAGTTTGTCAGCCCTGCCCTTGTTATATGTATGTACGTGAATATTTTCATTGTTCATATGAAATATTAAATAACATGAATAATTTCATGTTGATTTATTGTTACATAAATTCTTGTATATTGAACCGATTTTTGTAGTAGCTTGGTCTATTTTTTTTGTATATTATTTGTGTTAAATTTAAACGATTTTCTTTTTATAATTATGTTTCATTACAAAATATATTTATCATATTGATTATAAATTACTTATTTATGATATTTAGACATTGTATTTTTGTTTTCAACTGCGAGTAAGTCAATAAAATGTTTTTAAATATTGAGTATTCAGGTTGGCAGGCCATGAAGTGACGACTCTTTATAAAATAATAGATTTCTATGGGTTGGTGTTTATCTTTTTAATTTTAGGGATTTCTAATAAAAGTGACCATAGATATTATTGAGAATTGGACTTTATTTAGGGTCCACTTGGTAAAAAGGGGATATTAAAAGAAGTCTTGGGATGTATTTATAAAGCATTGCACCGCCCTATTTAAGCTCATGTTATGAATATACAGATAGGTTTTTGAACAACTCTTTATTTTTAGCCTTTAAATTGAATTAACTTCCATTTGCATAAAAAGTTTTATATATATCAACAATGTTCTTGGCCTCACTTTTTTTCAGTGCTGTTATATAATGGTTTTCTTCAGCGGGTCTTGGCTCAGTTGCTTATCTGTTGCAGGAACTGCTTATGGATGCTGTTTGCTTTTTTGTTGAGAACATTATTTTGAAAGGTCGAGTGATGCAAGAAGATCATGGATCGTTCATGATTCATTGGGCTTTCAGGTTTTTTTTCATGATGTTAATATGTTTTAAGTAAATTATCTCACTATCTAATTAGTTATGATTGGCTTACATTTTGATTCAGTTACATCTCTACATGGGCACCACTGCATTACAAAGTAATAAAAATGCTGTTTAGTGCAACATATGCTTAACTGTACATTATTGGAGGCATATTATATTTTGCTAGCAAGCTTGTGCATAATTTGTGAATATAAGAATACTTTACATTGTTGTTGTAATAATTGGTACGAAAGTACCCATACTCGCGTAGAACATTAGACGCTCCGCGAGTATACCATGATCTCTTGAGCGCTCACTATAACATGTTCCATTAAATTCTTCCTGTGTAAATCAGTTGTCATGTTCCGCGCTCAATTGTAAAGATATATTTGCAGATTGATTTTAGTTATTTCTATCTACTCAAAACTTATTAAAAACATGAGTAGATATAAATAATACATTATTAGAAAGATTTACATGTATGCCACCTAATTCTTGTGTATTTACATGTCTAACACAAGCTTCAATAAATAAATAATAATACAAACACATCATTTTACTTGATATACAGAGGTTTATTTTTTAAAAGAAAATAGTGATATATTTGATATGATGTGAAAATTTTGAGTAGTATAAAAGTAAGAAAATAAAATAAAATTTAGATGTTAAATATATTAATACTAGGAATTGGGTGGTATGTAAATGTTTTTCAAAATACTCCTAAACAATGTTTTTTTTTTTTTTGTTGCGTGCTGGAGATTCATGACGGTAGAGTAATTATTTAGTGCCTTAGTGTTCTACAAAAGTCCAAAACAAAGGTGGATCAATTTGGGGTCATTAGATTCATCTTGTTGAATTAGTTAGTTTGTCTGTTTGTTGAAATTGGAGCTTAGATTATTTTTTATTTGAGTTTGAATATTTATTGAGTAGGAAATATCTCCAGATTTGTGTCATTCATTGAGATTCACGTCACATAAAATTTTGTTGATAACGAATCAGTTGTCCGGTGATTTTTGGGTGATTGTGATTGTATCTTCTGAAATTATCAAAATAATGAGAATCAATCAAAATATAAAAAGAATGAAAAAATGGACTTTTCAGTGGCGATCAGTGGTGGATGTCTACTGCTGCAACGACGACTCACTATAGCGGTCGTTGGCGGCAGACAATGGCACTAGGCGAAGCTTGACAGCTGTGGTAGCCGCGGACAACGATCAACAGTAGCTTACGACGATTGACGGGGGCACACTGGAAGTCCACGCGGGTTGCCAGAGCGAGTAGGTCGTTTGGTGGATCAGGTTAGGCTGGCGAGCGGGTTGCAGTGTGGGTCGGTGAGAAGGTCGCAGCGTGGGTTGACTAGCGGACTAGCTGGGCTCTGCGATCCAGGCCGCAGTGTTGCGTAGGATCCCGCAATCAGAACCTCGTGGGTGCAGGATTTCACACAGATTGCGACTTTCGTTGCGTGAAATGGAACGGTTAGTATGGGCTGATGTAGGATAACTCAAATTTGGCCAATTGTTTGGAATTTTGAGCCTATTAAAAGACTAGAAAAAGGAAAAATAGTCTTGATCTCTGATTTGCTATTGTGCCATCAAAGGGGTTCCCTTGGCATGCTGTTGTGCCACCCCGAAGTTCTTTTTGGTCTGCGCTACCCTGGAGTTCTCTTAACTTGCTATTGTGCCACCTTTTATGCTGCTATTGCACACCCCCAAAGGTGAAATTTTGTGCTTCGAGATGTTGATGGTTGGGCAATCTCTCCTCCCAAAGAACTATAGGAAGTACCATAATCTCGTTGAGGCCATATCCATTACAACCAAGGATGATATAATATTATTCTGAAAAAATTTCACTTCTTGAATGACAAATTGGTGTAATTACTAACCTAAATTAATCGAGCCTACTCTCCTCGAGTATACGTTGTTATTTATGAGACAACCGTGTAGGTTGACCTATGATTTCCATCTGCGACCAAGTTGATGAACACTCTCAAAGCTACTAGAGTTGACATTTCACAGCGCTCATGTCGGGCAACAACATTTATCATCGACTTGATCACCTTTTTTCAGAAAACAAGAGTTGATGTGACACTAGAGATTTTAGCCCGGTTATGCAAATTCATTGGTGTTACATATGACCGCAGGAGCAATAAACTAGATCTTCGCACAAAGGATCCTGTTAGACATTAGTTTGTGGGATTATTTTTCTTATAAAATGACTCAAGATTTTATGAGAAATGGAAGAAAATACAACGGTTGCCTATCTCTCTCTAAATTACTGAAAATTAAATACTATGGATGCTTGGATTTTGGGGCTTGAAAGAGATGCAGTTTGACTTACAATATGTCTCTAATTTCATGAGTGAGCAATTCCTATTCAAGTCCGGCCTTTATTTCCATCGTAAGCGATCTTCTATGATGATGTTGAAGAGATTTGAAAAGAAATGCCTCGAGTCGGCTCTTGTGACACCTCTGAAGCGGCCCTTCCATAATAGTGACCGTGAGATACTTCCTCAAAAGCAGTAGTAAGAGAATTGAAAAGGCGAAGAAAAATTTGACCAACCCTTCAAAGATTCATATTCCGGAGAGTACTGACTCATTCGTGCACTAGGCTCTAGGAGGCTAAGGACTTCATGTTCTTTTTCTTACATGTGTAAAATTTTGTTGCTGCATATTTCTTTTATTCCTCAGACAAAAAATCATTTGTTTCATACGGCTAAAGTGATGAAACTTAAAATAGGTTTCAAACTTTCTTTAAAGGAGTAGAATTGTGAATTCTTCAATATTAAGTTCCTTCAGTAGAAGTGTCGATACTATTCTAAGGCTGAAGTTGTGACATTAGAATCTTAGCTGACGAAGTGTAAGACATTGTTGTCCACAATGGTGACTTCCTTCTCACTACAGTGTCATGATTTGGAGAGTACTCGGGAGGAGTTAGTTGAGGCAATAGCCAAACTTAACCAAAGCCCCAAAAATCTAGAGGCTATGAGACCGAAGACATCAACTCTTGAGGAAGAGATCCAGAAAGTAAGGTCAGAGAAGAAGGTTGACATTGTTGGAGTTGAGCTAAGAGCTATCGTGGATTTCAAGAAACCAATTAAATTCAAGAGCATCATTTGAGATCATGTTAAGGAAGCTCGCGATCATACATATCAATATTTTTTTTTTTATCTAGCACAAAAAAATGTTTTTTTTTTTTTTAATATAATGATTGTTATTTTTTTTTATGTGATATAAAACATTTAAGTGGTATGTATATAAATGTAAAAAATTAGTTGTTAGGTTTTCAAATATATAAGAATAGTGTGATATGAATATAAATGTATACGTGCTTTCAAGTACAACCTCTTTATTCTTTAAATTCTTATATCGTAGATGTTAGCTAAGCTCATGTTGTTGGCGGGAACGGGAGGAATTATACCTCATACGTGATTAGTTAAGTAAAGGCGCAGAATCTGGCATGGTAAGCTTAGCTTTTTCTTAGTCAAACAAAATGATCTTCAGTCAGATCTTTAATGCTCGATAAATATTTGTCACAAATATATACATATATAATATTGAGTGCCAAAACAATTATTTTAAGGGATTTTTATGTACATAACAGCCTAAATATTAATATTTGCATATCTCACACCTTAAAATATAATATTAGAAAATGCACATTTCCATTACCGCTCTGTCTCTAATGTTTCTTCTCCGGCGACGAGGACGAGCCTAGGCGCACCGGCGAGGAGGGATTTGCCCGGGCAATGAATGGAAATATGTTTTTGATGCCTTCTCCGGCAGCTAGGAAAATCAAATCCGAGAGATATCCAAAAATATAAGAACTCAAATCAACACACAGATCAACAGCTTTTTGATTGGATTATAAGCTAGAAATAGAGATCGATAGCAAGGTCGGCAACGACAATAGGGTTGTTCAAAGCCCAGGAACACGAGAAGATAGCATCTCATCATTCGAAGGCGAAATTCGCCGGCCGATGTACCATTGAAACTACATAACTTTAAATACAGATAGATTAAAGAATGTGATAAAGAGATCGAATTCTCTTTTCATCACTTCCTCTCTCATCTCACACTCCTTTATTACTCGTTGAATAACAGAGAACCAAAAACGATTCTGCTTACCACTGCTATGAATTCAAGCAATACTGCAAGTAAAATATTCTTTCCAAAATGCACAAAAAAAAAAATGGTTTACATGTAATTATACCATGAAAATTGTTTGCAGAGCAAAATATTCTTTACGTCCACTCAAATCCAACACATTTCTAATTATCTTTATAATATATACTATAAAAAATATATTATGTTGGTCCACCATATTGTTGGATGTCACATTCCATTCTCTCATATATATCATCGCACAAACATAAAATATATCAAAAAAAAAAAAAGGGGGCATTTACATACAGACCACCAAATTCCTATGTATATACATATCTAACACCTAAAGTTGACTTTTTTCACATTTATACCACCGAAATCTCTCATATTACATCAAATATACCACCACCATTTCAACTTCTCAATTAGATATGTAAATAATGAGGAATTGAATGGTATATATGCAAATTTTGATCTTTTTCAAATGTAACGAGCACTGTCTCGCAGTGGAAAAATTATTGCATACATACACCGCATGCAGAGATGCATGCGGTGTCTGATCTTGACCGTAGAGCACGGTGATCTACGGTTAAGATGCAATCAAAATTTTTTTGAAAAAACAAATTAAAGTGGGGTCCACCGAAATACATCATGATCGTAGATCACCGTGATTTACGGTCAGGATCAGACACCGCATGCATCTATGCATGCGGTGTATGTGCATGTATCTCTGCATGCGGTGTATGTATACAATAATTTTTCCTCGTAGTGAAGGCGGCCAACAAATTGCACCAAGAGAAATACAGTGATCCGGTGCAATACATGAAAGGGCACAATTCTAAATTCTCAAGAAAAAAAAACAGAGCAAATAACACTAAGCTTTTAAACTTACACTTAGTGTCGCCATGTAGCCCCAAACACTTGGAACAGATTTCAGTGTTATTTCTCATCATTAGATTATATGGAAGTGTGGTATAAAGATGCATAAATGATATTTTGAACCGACAAATGAACATAAATGAAAAGGTAATCCCTTTGAAGCAGATTGAATACCTGTATGGAATTAGCTATTAGCAGCAGAAGCTGTTGCCGAATTTTCAACATATTCTGCAGCATCGCCTGTTTGCTCCATGGATTTCGTTGCAGCAGAAGAGGATTTTTCTGGTCCTGGGCCAGTTGAAACCTTAACAGAGGCTTGCCTGAGAACACGATTGCCAAGAAGAAAGCCGCGACGTACTTCTTGCATGACAATGCCAGACTTGAATTGCTGAGATTTCTCTCTAGAAATGGCTTCATGGAGCTTCATTGTGCAGAAATATGGGCTTATGTTAAAAGTTTTGTATCACAAGTAAAAACTAGGAGTGCTAGAAATAGAAGGCAATGTGACTGCAAAGAAAATTGTAGACAGTGAAAGCGTTTTGAAAGTTAAAAATAATGTAGTTCTGTCAACAGTTATCTAGAGGAGCTGGATCTGAGAGGGAAAGAAACAGAGGATGAATGAGTCAAAATGGACCCTTGATTACATGGAGTCATTTTACTCCCATGATTCATTTCAGCCCATATTAAAAAAATCCCAAACTAAATTGAGACCTTCATACTCTGAGATTAAAATGATCCCATGTAAAAGATCAATAGATTATTTTTAACACTTCCCTCTCTCTCTCTCTCTCTCTCTCTCTCTCACACACACACACACACACACACACACACACACACACACACATACATAATACTAGTGTTCAAAACTCAACTAGTTGCAAAACATTTTGATGCAGACGCTTGGCTTTTACCGCTTCAAGAAGCAACACAATTAAGGAAAATTGGGCATCGTTTCAAATATCGTCTTTTTTGCAGTAAGATATGGATTATTTGGAAGGAAACTAACTTTACAAGCTCTCAGCATCAAGCTACATAGTTAAGATTCTTCAGAATATCATTTCATTGGCATATTTGTGGTGCAAAAAATCTAATGGGAAGAAGCTTCTAAAATAACTAAATTAATGTAGAACTTCAACCATTCTAACGCTCCCTAGTAACTTTTTTGGGTTTTGTTGTTTTGGTCAGCAGTATTCTTCTTTTCTTTTAGCCTGTTTTTACTTGTATTTTATTATTATTATTATTATTATTTAATAAGAAGGGCCCAACAAATAACTTTTTTTTTTTGAGGAAAAGCACAAGTACCATTAAACTATTGCATGGAAGAATGCTTAGATAATGCACATCAATATGACTGACAAAAAATTCGAATTGCTCAGAATGCATCTGCCATTCAATGGCATTAACGGAAACCCATGGCGAGAGGAAAATAAACTAAGATGTCAAATCATCATCAAAATATAAGAGATTGGATTCATAAGTTGTTCAACTTTAAAATAAACTTTAACAGTTGCAAGAAACAAAAATCCCAGCGGCAAATATTTTCAAGTTTCATTGAATTAAGTTGGAGGATAAAAGTCACCCTGCTTTTCCAGCGAAGTAGATCATACGTTTGATACTTAAACCGGAAAAAAAAGCAATATTAAGAGTACAACACTTACAGAGGGATCAAACGGCCTCCCAACAGTCTCCACTACAGAAACACGAATGCTTCGCAAAATCTCAACAAATTGCCTGTAAATGCCTTGGTAACTTGCATCTATCTTCCTTTCTCTTTCAGTTTTTGGTTTCCTTTGTTGCTTCACTCTCTCGAAACTGTCAACAATAGGCAATAAACACTCAATAACTTCTGCTCTATTATCAGATGTAAAGTTTCGCCGATCCTTTTCTGTGCGCTTTCTAAAATTTTCAAAATCAGCATTTAAACGAAGAAACTTATCCTTCACCAAAGCGATTTCTGAAATTAATTCTGTAGATTTCAAGGAAAGCTCATTTGTCTCCTTCTCAAGGATGCAGATTGATGACCCGGTTTCAGAGAGGATCTTTTCATCACCATTCAAAAAAGCTTTCTTATAAGCCTGAATAAGGGCTTTCATATTATCATTTTGTTTTGCCAAACTTTTAGATTTGTTCTCCATCTCTTGGTTCTCCTCATTTTCAGTCTGAGACAAAAATATATATAAAACAATAAGATTTTGTTTAGGTGGACATAGAAAGCTGATAGGGTTTAATATGAATACAATCTACGTCATAATATGCAATAAATCCGATTGACATCCGGGTTTAAAATATAAATTTGGTCTGGGTTTAAAAGATAAATTTGGTCACAAACAAACCTGGCTCGTATAACTCAATAATCTAGTTGTGCTGCAAACCGCACCTCTAAGACAATAGAGAAGTAACAAAGCAATGACAAGAAAACAAATTTCATGAATGCTTGGTCCATAGGTAGATTCTTATGGAAAATAAGAGCGGCTCAAAAAAAAAAAACAATTGTTGCTATTTGCGACCTTCAATACCTTTCATCAAGTAATATGGAAATGTTTTATGAAATGCATTTTTTACGTTAGCACATGCTTAAATAGTTGGGATGAATGTTTTTAAAAGCGTGCTTTGAATAATACTTCACAAGCAAGGCGAGACAAAGAAAGTGATGCCCGATTCGCTTCTCTGAGGCGCACTTCGAAGCACTAAAGTTAAATTGTATTTTTTTGCAATTTTTAAGTTCTTAATCATTGCTGTAAATTATTAGAAATTGTCTGAAATTTTAATTTGCATGTTTATCCCTTCAAGTTATATATTGCACCACAATTTTTTTCTATTTTATATCAATTTTTAAGTCATGCTTTTTATTTTATAATTGTTAACGAATGTACTTATATATTAATAGTTTTGAATAAGTTATTAGTGATCTAGTTAATAAAAGGCTGCTTCGCCCTATGATTTGCGCTTTGAAGCAAAAATAAAACCTTGTGCATCGCTCGCGCTTTCCGCTTTGATAACACTGGTTGGGATAAAACTGATAAAGAGTATGACGTGATGTTTGTTATTTGACATATTTCTTATACAAGATGGTATTGGGTAAAGCATAAAATGGTGGGGTTCATAGCAGGTTTGCCTAGAACTGCACCTGTGAACCTCAATTAAGGGCCCTAACTGTTATCATATAAATTCTTAATATTTGTTTCGCTTCTACTTATGAAATGAATCATAAAACTGTTCTAATAGTGTCCCCAAGCCCGAAAGTAGTGTTGATGTGCATGAAACTACATGGTTAAACTACTAGTGTGAAGCCATATGGAGCGCATCAAGCAAGAAAAAGTAGATTAAAGTAAACCTAAGGGGCGTATCCCATTAGGAAGGACCTTCAACACATATACTAACTTAGAGAGGAAGAACAATTTATTGGAATCAATATGAAACCAAGAGGGTTGCACAAAACCAGAATTTGATTGAAATAAGAACGCGGGAGCTTACCTTGACGTGATACTGTAGCTGCCACAGTACCACGGCCCAGCCCTACCCTCCCTTTTTACTATTTGATTAATTGCTTTGTCTAGCCCTTCCTTTTCTAGTACTTTCCTTGTCCACATCCTTCGTTTTCCATCACCTTTCAATTTATATTCCCTACCTATTATATCTGCCATTCCTCATTATATATAGGTGATGTTTGCTTTGGTTAGGGAGAGTTTGTTTGGTCTTCCAGATTTCAGATTTCTGTCACCCAATAGGGACTTACCCTCGATGGTGCCAGTGAAAGCCAAAGAAGAGAAAGGGAGGTGAATCTTATGTCAGTGATGAAGAAGAAAGACCACAACAATTATAAATTCGAGATCAGACGAAGCCGAGAGAGGAGGCCACAAATGGAGAACGGGAGCATCTGAAGATGAAGTGAGATACAACGCCAATTCCTACTAGCTTAATACAGACAGAAACTTCAGACCCTAGCTTATGAAGAGGAGAAACTACTAGCTTAATACAGACAGACACTTCAGACCTACTAGCTTAATACAGACAAAAACTTCAGACCTACTAGCTTAATACAGACAGAAACTTCAGACCCACTAGCTTAATACAGACAGAAACTTCAGACCCTGGCTTCTGAAGAGGAAAAACTAGATCATCGAACGACCACTCTATCTTACAGGCAGAGTTCAACCTCAGGATCTTATAGCCATATTACACCTAGAACACCTAAGAAGACCCTGTCAGAGGAAAAGCTGATTCAGAGTGGATAACAGGTCAAACCAATCTGCATCCCTAAATCTATCAGAGCAAAGAAATATTAAAAGTGCCACAGATTTGGGCATGTTGAATCAAATTACATAGCCAAAGATGATCTGTTTCACCAAGCAAGGCATTCTTGAAAAATTATGTAATGACCGAGTAAACACTGAAGATGGTGAGGACAAAAAAGAGAATGGCCAACTTCTAGATGAGGAGGAAAAAATGCACATAGTTCCAATTGAGCCCGTGGGAGGGACTCCAACAAACTTCACGAGTGTTCAAAAACTTGAGTTCGAGGTACTAACACCAGAGGTATGACAACCCCATATAAGATAAATCTAGACCATTCGGATCTATAGAATAATTCTTGAGTTGTCCCTACTGAGGGAGGTCCAGAAAAGGGGTCCTTTGTGCCATGTCAGAAAGATTACATGGAGTTATTCAGATGTTAGATTCAGTTCGGCATGATACCCATCATCAGATGTCCAGACAGGAGGGATGAACCCCATCTTGAAATATTATCTTGGGAGCTTGATGGGGAACAAAATTCTTGAATGGGATCCATGACCTATCAACGAAGAAAAAGAAGCCTCTCCTTGGTGGTTGCTAGTGAGAGTGGCGCAACTTGCTACAGATTTTATCCCAGAGTTAATTTCGCCTCACAAACTTGTTTAACAGCTGCATCATGCCGAGTACGATAAGTGGAACTAGTCAAAAGCGTGTGCCAAAGTTATTGGAAGGCCTAGTCAACTAGGAAGCCCATTAAGATGTCGTCAATGATTTTAAGATGCGGGGCTTCGACTGCTAATGCGGAGCAGACAAAAAACAATGGGAACAAGTAGCTGCATTGAGAAAGGTTTATGAAGAGGAGATCATAATTGTGATTCTCCTTCTTGTCTTAGTAGAATCTATCAGTCAAGGACATCAAAAAAGGAAAAGATAGCACACTCAAGATAGCTTCATGGGTGCTTTAGCCAGGAAAGATGTGGTTTTACTGGAGATCTTTCTTATTAAAGAACACGACAATTATGATAGGTTTTATTTAGTTCCCCTCTTAAACTAACAATGATGTGGCATAGGAAGAGGATGATAAAAGAGACTAGAGCAAGAAAGAAGCTGCTTCTAATCAAAGACCTATTACAAGGTTCAGAATGATCATTACAAATTCTACACTTATTGTATAAGAAAATGTAATTTTTGAATATTTGTAAATTTTTTAAATTTAAAATTTAAAATTTAAAATTTGGAATTTGATTTTTTTGAAATTCTAAAATTCCAATTTTTGAAGTTTAAATTTTCAAATATGAAGGAAATGCTTTTTAAACTTAAATGGTAGTGCTTAATTGGATGAAAATTAATCGAATAACTAATTTCTTTCTCTTATGGCCAGTCAACACTAATTTGAAGTAGTTTCTCAACAAGTAATCACCTCCTTTACAGCCACAAACTTAGCCAACCCACCCATAAATCCATCTTCCTCTCTTTTAATTTATTTTAAATTGCTGTAAAACTCTTTAATAATTATTTCGTAGAATAAATGTGAAATTAAAGTTGATTTTCTGAAATTTTAATTTTTTTTTCCACATAAGATGATGCTTAGAGGGTAACTAGTCACCATAAAAAAGTTTTGGTGCTCTCTTCATGCTTAGCTACTTTGTTGTGTGGTAGATTTATGAAATCTCTATTATTAAACCCTCCTCTTATGCATTAAACACTTATACAATCTCTTCTCCAAATTTCCACGCCCATTCCCCATCCCATTTCATCCTAAATACACTCCAAAATTCCAATGGGAATTCCTAGCCTACAGAAGGTTAAAAAAAAACTTAGATTAGTTTTAAAATCCAGTTGACCCACTTAAAACCATTGAAAATTTGTGAAAAACTAAAATAGACGTACTACTCTAACTATTCAAAGTGCTTCGAAGTCTTGAAATTTCCTATTTCCGCAACAAAGTTTTAAACCTAAAAAAATTGCTCTTTGATTTTGGTTCTTCCCCCATCCTTCACCCACCTCCTTTAAATTTACACTTAACATCACTTATTTTAAACCATTCTCAAGGCTTGTATACTATTCCTAACATCTTTTAAAAGCTTGATAAGCCCAACCAAACTACCTTGACAAGGCCTAACCCTTGGCCACATGAATTTGGTATTAGAGCAAATCTTGAATATTTGAAAGTTGGCAATAAAATATCACATTTTAATGAATTAGTTAGAAAACAATATGTAAACCAATTATTACTAGATTTTCAAATTTACATTTAGCCAATTAACTTCTCAGCCTAATACTTCGTAAAATTTGTTTGAATTAGGTCTAAATTTGTAATATGTGAATGAAAAAAACCTTAGGACACAAATAAATTTGGTAAGAATATGAAAAAGATTAGAAATTCATTAAATAATTTGAGAAACCAAACACCAAGTAACAGTCATTTAGAGCTAATTGAAAACAATGTAAGTTTTAAACCACAAGAAACGAATTCTAAAACCCATGTTGAAGTTCATATAGCATACCTTCTCCATTAATTTTTAAAGCATTCTACCTATATTTAGCCTTGTAATAACTCCATGCAGTCCACATGCTTATATGGTTAATCCAATAATAATATATGTTAGCAATGCCCTTAAGAAAATCCATTGGCAAGAAGAAAATGCTCTTTTACTAGCGGTGCCGATGATCTTCCTACAGCTAAAGGCACTCCACCGCCTATTACATGCCATAAAGAATATTTAACGAAGAGTTATTTTAGGTCCCAAAAAAGATGATGCAATACAAGGAGCACCTATAGGAAGAATTGAACCAACCATTAGAGCTCCAAAACAAAAATATTGTTTTCTGATAGTCAAAAGCTTAGAATAAGAGGATAATATAATATTATATTTTGATGTATTAAGTTGATGCAAAAGAAAAAATGTGAATGTAACCTTTTTATTATCGGAGAACTTAAAATTTTTCAAATTTTGAAATTTGAATTTATGATTTTGAATTTGAAAGTATGGAAGAAAATATATGGGGAGATTTGATTTTAAATATAAAAAAGAGATGAATATTACTAGTAAAACACTACATAACCTCCACTCCCTGCATAAATGGTCAGTCATGAAAGAGGGGAAATTAGAACCAATTTGCAATTTCCTAACCACTATTGAAACTTGTTTGGGCCAAACCTACACCCCTTCCTGTCTTTAGCTTTTGAATTTTAAAACTTATATAAGCCTTAGTTTGCTAATGAAATCAAGAAGGATTGATGTGCTTTGACTAAAATTTTAGAGTTTATCCAAGCAAGGGAAAGTTTGGTGACCATCCATGCATTGGAGAGATTTGTTGATCCCTTCAACATTTACCATTTGGTGGGGTAATAAGCTTATTTATTTTGAACTAATCCTACATATATAATATGGTAGATATCCTCTCCTATCCTCCCACTATCACTCCATACCATTTCCATTACAAAATTCCCACAAAACCCTAATCCCATGCCCATTGGAAGCTGTTAACCATGGGTGGAACAAACCAGACCTAATCTTGGTCCAGCCTTTAACTGAACCTTAAAAGCCTTAAAAAATTATGAAACTCTTTAGATCTTAACCAGACACATTCATCTACCAGTTCCAAGAGTATTTAAGGTTAAAACTTAATAAATTTTCCACATTTAAATAACTTAAACCAGAAGATGTCTCTGGTTTAAAATTCATTTTTGGCTCAAATTGTTTGCCTTAATAGCTTCAATCACTTCATTAAAACCCTTCCCCAAACCTATATACTTTCTCAAGGATCATTTAAAAGCCTCAAAAGACCAATTGGATAAAGTCTCAGAGATAAAACCTAAGGCTAAAATAATTTGGTATCCAGGTAAATCTTTGGATATTTGAAAGATGGCAATAAAATATCACATTTTAAGGGGTTAGTAATAGAACCATTTGTAAACCTATCATTATTGGATTTCATGTTCGCATTTGGCCAATTAACTTCTCAACCTAATCCTTCCTAAAATGTTAAAATCCAAAACCCTACCTTCCAAGTTGGGAATTTGGGCACCCCAACCTCTCCTTCCACTACTAGGAGAATTCCCATTGTACCCATTCATCCTAACCATTCCTTAAGCAAAAAGACACATACCACCTTTTAGAGCCTCCCAAGTCTACTTTAGCCACACCATTTTAATCAGATAGCACATCATTTTTTATATCAAAGCCAATATTTATTGAGATTTTTGGTTAAATAAAGTTTTGTGAATTTTCACTTTCAAGTGATTTTATAGTGATGTTATGGATGTTTTGATTTTTAGTGAGGTAAAAAAAAAATCCATAATTAGCTTCTTATGATTTGTTGAAAAACTTTGGTCAGACCCTCAAAGGATCATAATTTTTTATATTACCTTACTCGAAAATCCACTCCCTTGCCATCCACTACCTTGCCCTCCAATAAACTCTACCTACCTCACCTTCTCCAATAACATCATTTACTATATAGTTCAATGCCATAAAGAAATGCATGCCCATGATAAAAAGAGTTATCAAACCTCCAAATATAAAGAATACATCTTTTATAGGAGTAAATAATTATAACTTGAAGATTACCTTAGTGCAGTATTTATCATTTGGAGATTTGCCAACATCTACAAATACTCCCCCAACATTAAATTATTACCGAGCCACATCCATTTAGCTTTTTAGAGAGTTATTGGAGGTCAAGACTATGAAGCATAGGCATGAATATAGGGATACAAACACAATATGACACGGATACGATGACCTAACAAAATTAAAAAAATAAAGCGTGACATGTCATGAACATATTTTTTTACTTGATGAATTATTAATAAAAAAATATATAATTTTGTGTGTTCTATACTAAAGGCATCACAGGATAAAATATACAACAACAACAAAGCCTTAATCCCAATACGTGGGGTCGGCTACATGAATCCTTTTTCTCCATTGCGTCCTATTTAGTGTCATATTTTCATTTAGTTCTAGTAAATTAAGATCATTTTTTATACAATAAGCCCAAGTCTTCCTAGGTCTACCTCTGCCTTTCTTAACACAAGTCGAATCTAAAACATCTACTCTCCTAATCGGATCATCAGATGGTTGAAGTTTAATGTGACCAAACCATCTAAGACGACTTTCTCTAATTTTGTCCGTCACAGGAGCTACACCAACCCTATCACGGATATATTCATTTCGCATTTTGAATCTAAGTGTAAAGTCACTCATCCACCTAATCATTCTCATCTCGGCAACACTTAACTTATTATTGTGCTTCTCTTTTAAAGGTCAACATTCAGCGCCACAGAGCATTGCAGGTCTCACCACTGTCTTATAAAATTTTCCTTTCAGTCTAAGCGGTACTTTTCTATCACACAAAAGGCCCAAAGCATTCCTCCACTTCAACCAACCAACTTGAATTCTACTATTAACATCCCTCTATTCAAACGAAGGCCTGTAGACTCCATGGTAGACCTCAAAAATTCAAGTTTTTCATGAGCTTTTTCTCTGATATTATCCATGAGAAGGATATAATTAACAAAAACATACAACTAGGTACATCCTCCTGTAAGTGTCTAGCAAGGCCATCCATAACTAAAGCAAAAAGATATGGGCTTAAAGCTAATCCTTGATCTAAACCAACAAAAATAGGAAAATATTTGGCCAATCCACCTTCCGTTCGAACACAAGTAACACTTCTTGTATTCATATCTTTAATGACTTCAATATGAGTCCTATCAACACATTTCTTCTCAAGAACTCTCCAAAGGATATCTCTTGGAACCTTATCGTAAGCTTTTTCTAAATCAATAAAAATCAAATGTAGATTCTCCTTATTATCTCTGAACTTCTCCATCAAACCTCTCAATAAATGTATAGCTTCCATAGTAGACCTGCCAGGCATAAATCCAAATTGATTATGAGAAATTTTCGTGATGCATCTTAACCTATGTTCAATTACCCTCTCCCATAATTTTAAAGTATGACACATCAACTTAATTCCTCTATAATTTGCACACTCTTGTGCATCCCCTTTATTCTTAAAAATGCGAACCAAAATACTCTTCATCCACTCTTCAAGCATCTTTTTAGTTTTTAAAATAATATTAAAGAGTTTAGTAAGCCAAGAAACACCCAAATCTCCTAAATATTTCCACACTTCAATTGGGATATCATCAGGTCCTACAGACTTTCCACCCTTGGTTTTCTTTAAAGCCTCCTCAACTTCTTTTTTACTAATGCGACGGTAAAAATGAAACGTTTTATTATTATTCACGATATTAAGATCACTAAGGTAGATCATATTTTGAGAAACTTCATTAAAAATTTTATCAAAATAACTCGCCGAACTATGCTAAATATCTTTTTCTATGAAAAGTACTTTTTGATTTTCATCTTTAATACAATTTACTTGAGTTAAATCTTTACTTTTCTTCTTCCTTTGTTTGACTAGTTTATACGTATATTTTTCACCCTCCTCAGTATTTAATTTATTATAAAGATCATTAAAAGAATAATTTTTAGCATCACGGATTGTTCTTTTAGACTCCCAGCGGGCCGTTTGATATTTTTCCCAATTCTGTAAGCTTTTACATTTATATCAATTTTTATAACATAATTTCTTATATTTTATCTTTTATTGCACATTATTATTCCACCACCAACTATTTTTATTTATAAAAACTTTTTATTTTGATTCTTCAAGCACATCTTTTGTTATTTGGTTAATAGAGTTTGTTACTTTATCCCACATAACATTTGCTTCTTCATGAGCATCCCAAATTTTGAAATCTTGAATTTTACTCATAAAAATAATTTTATTTGTGTATTTTAGATTCCCCCATCTAATTCTACGATGATAAGTCCTAGTATTCGTTATTTTACAACTCTTCATCATAAAATCTAGAACTAATAAACGATGTTGGGTACTTAAATTCTCACTTGAAATGACCTTGCAATCTTTACAATCTCAATGATTTCTTCTTCTCATAAGAAAATAATTTGTGATTTATTAGATCCACTCTTATAAGTAATAAAATGTTCATCTCTTTTCTTGAAAAAAGTATTAGTCATGACAAAATCATATGCTAAAGCAAAATCTAAAATAGTTTTACCTTTTTCATTAGTTACTCCAAAATCGTAGCCACCATGAGTATATCTGAAGTCTTCTACCACTCTACCGACATGTCCATTTAAATCTCCTCCAATAAAAATTCTTTGTTCAAGAGGTATCATTTGTATTAAGTCTTCTAAGTCATTCCAAAATTTATTTTTAGACCCTGTATTTGAACCTACTTGAGGAGCATAAGCACTTATAATATTAAAAATCTTAGTATAATGATAATCTTAAGGTCTATAATTCTGTCAACAACTCTATTAATTTTTACAACATTATCTTTCAAACTCTTATCAATAATTACACCTACACCATTTCTAGTGCGACTTTTACCAGAATACCAAAGTTTAAAACCTAAATTATCAATCTACTTGGTCTTTTCTCCAACCCATTTAGTTTCTTAAATACATAAGATATTAATTTTCATATGAATCATAATATCAATTAATTCCATTAATTTACCATTGAGGGTACCTATATTCCAAGATCCTATCCTAATATTAGTTTCATTAGTTTCACGGACTAACTTCTTTACCCGCATTCGTCCGTGATGTGGGAATCCTTGCTTATTTGACACTACACCCGGGAGCAGGTGTAACGGCCCTTGCATACTTTTTACTGTATTTAGGCTATACAGCGCATTGCTTCCAGGGGACGCCCTAACACTTACACAATGATAAAAAAGATTCATGTCATGATTTTTTTTCGAAAAGTTTTACGCTAGCTATCAACTACCTAACGCAACCCTCCACTTTTCTCATCCGGGGTTGGGAACAATGACAGTGTTTATCACAGGATAAAATATAATATTATAAAAAATTATAATATAAAAAATATCAAACATGAGCATTTATTAGTTATTTTTAGTTGTCACATGTTATGTTAGCATCAATATTACTTTCAAAATATCTTAAAAAAATTTTACCAATAATCCAATATCCTCTTCAAAATATGAAGTAAAACATGACTATATAGGTATTGACAATAGGAGTTACCAATAATGAAAGATAAGTATTTCATAAATTAAGATTCTCTTTAAATTTATCAAAATTATATTTTATTTAGTTATTTAATCAGATCACCCAATTCATGTTAAATAGTTAAATTTATTGAAGTTCATTCTAATATTGAACAAATAAATTATGATCATCTGAAATCAATTGATATGCAAATAGTTACGATAGAGACAGCTTTAGCTTAATACAATTCGGTAATTTGGGTACTTCAAAAGTCACAGCATGGGTTCAGCTTTAAGCAAAGACATGACTTTGGCTTCAGTTTAGAAGACTAATGGCTTTTAAAATAGCTTTGGGCTTCAGCATCATATGTGGATTTGATACAAATTCTAGAATTTAACTCTTGCGAGCCAAGCAAGATGATCAAACTGTTCAATGAAGAATTTTATGATTTCTCCATATTTCACTTTGGGTGAATGGTAGATTTACATATTCTTCATAAATCCTACTTATTTATTTATTTTTTGTATAACTCTTTCCACTAAAGCTAATTAAAGCCACAAAGGCAAGTCTAATTCGAACAAGACTTAGACTTGTTCTAACTTCCATTTAGCTAAACTTAAACCCATTGAAAATTTATGACATACCAAAATTAAATTAGATGCATCCCTCTACATATTCCAATAGTTTTCTAAACTTGTAGTTCCCAAATTCTCACATACTAAAATTCTCAATTTCAAACAACGGCTCTTGGCTTTAGAGTATTTCCATGCTTGGCTTACCACTATAAGGTGTTTTCCTTTAAAACCACTTCTACTAAATCTTCACGGATTTTGCATTATTCTTAACATCTTTTTAAATCCTTACCAATCCAGTTAATCTTCTTACAAAGGCCTAACCCTAGGTCACATCAAACAGATTTAGAAAATTGATGAAAGAACAGATAAATACAAGGTCAATCAATTGGCTTGGCTCAATTACATTTTGCTTGTTAACTTCCTTTATGAGGTCTTGGTTGTGTCGGTGTTTGGCAAAGAAAAATAATTATTCTTCTTCAATTACATAGAAAACAATTACAAGATAAATAGAGGGGGGTGGTTCCCACATTAGGAAAATAATAAAATCAGCCATAACTCCCAATGATAAAAGAAGAAAATAGAAATGATGACATATTAATAATTCTAACTTCTAGAAATAGAAAATATTGATAATAGAATATACTAATTTTTTTTTTCTAAAAAAACAATACCCCCATCAAGTTGGAGCATAGATGTCTATCATAGCCAACTTGCTTAACGTGGAGCTCAAAATTAGGCCTGAACAATCTTTTAGTGAAGATATCTACTATTTGTTAATAAGTAGGATAAATAGAATACAAATAGCTTCACAATTAATCTTCTAATATATGAAGTGGTTGTCAATCTTCACATGTTTTGTGCGATCATCTTGCATTGGATTCTCTGCAATGCATACAACTACTTTGTTATCACAGTATAACTTTATTGGCATGCTTATCAGGATCTGCAGCTCTTCAAGAATTCTTTTCAACCATTACATCACACATACACCATTAGCCATAACGCTATATGTCTCAGCAATACTCCTTGCAAACACATTATGCTTCTTACTTCACCATGTAACCAAGTTACTTCGCACATAGGTGCAGTATTTAGAAGTTGATCTCCTATCCATTATCGAGCTTACCCAATCTGTATCAATGTACGCCTCTGTGCTTTTTTGTTTGGTCTTCTAAAATAGTAAGCCTTTAGCTGGTGCACCTTTTAGATATCTGAAAATTCTTTTAACTGCTCCAAGCTGTTCTCAGTTAATGTATAAATTGATTTACTAAAATCACAATAAAGAAAATATCTAGCAATGTATGTGATTAGTATATCAACTTTCCCACCAATTTTTTTATACATAATTGTGTTCATTGGATCACCTCCTTCTCATCTCCAAATTTTTAATTGGGATCAATTGGAGTGTTTGTAAGTCTACATTTATTCATCCCAGTTTTCTTGAGAAGATCAAGAATGTGCTTCCATTGGGAGACAACAATTTTATACTTCGATCGAGCAACCTCCATGCCAAAAAAATACCTCAGAGATCCTAACTCATTGATTTTAAAAATAGGAGATATGGAAGTCTTCAAACGATTCATCTCATATGCATCATTTCATGTGAGAATAATAAAATCCACATACACAATCTGTATGACTATCTTCTCATCATTTGAATCTTTGAAGAACATTGTATATTCTTCCTGCCCTTGAGTATACCCCAAACTTTTATCAAATAGTGTAAATTTTTTAAACCAGGCTCTCTGTGATTGCTTCTACCCGTATAAGGATTTTTTAGTTTACACACCTTTGTGCCAAACAATTCATTAAATCTCGGGGGTGCATCCATATATACTTCTTCCTCCAAGTCCCCATTGAGGAAGGTATTATTGATATCCAACTATTGTAGGGGTCATTCAAGATAGCTACAAGTGAGAGAAGACCCCTTACAGATTATTTTTGTGACTGGAGCAGATGTCTCTAAATAATTAATATCATTAGTCTAAATAAATCCCTTGGCAACCAATCTAGCTTTGCATCATTACTGATAGTTGTCTTTCCTCTAAGTAGATCAACCACTTCCCACGTGCTATTTTTTTTCAAGAGATTTCATCTCCTCGAAAACAATCTCCCTCCACTTACAGATTTTTAGGGCATCCTGCATAGTACTAAGAATCTCCATATGCGATAATTGTGAGATAAAAATACGAAAAGTGGGTGAAGTTTTCATATGCCACATGATAGGACAAATGAATGTTGGGTGCAAGAGCTTTCTCCAATGAGAAGGCTAGACTCATTAAACTCAGGATTCAAACAAGGTCTAGATTCAAGATTAGAGTACTCATAATTAAAAAATGAAGTGAACTGAACATAGGGTAAATGATTAGTGAGGATATTGCCCAAATTTGTGGATTATGGGCATACAGAGTATTTGTAGACCCTTTTTTTTAGTTGTCCTATGTCATGAGCATACAAAATCAAATGGTAGCACTATCATAGTTCTTTTTCCAGTTTTTTCTCTGTTATGAACATCATGAGATGAGATTATAGAAACTCAATATCTAAAAGACTCAACACACTCTCTTTTAATATATATATCACTTGAATTTTTCAGGTTGAAGATATATTATTTTGGGAGTCTTCGGTTTGGAAAAAATCCTGAAACTTAGTAGATGCATATTTGTTTTATTCTCTACCTTGAAGATGAGGTGGAAAAAAAAAAGATGATATCCATCTTAAATTTTTTTAACAAAAAATTAGGATCAAAGCATTTATACCATTTTTTGTTATGAGCATAACAAACAAACACATATTTTTTTGCTCGGGGTTCAAGTTTTCCTTGACTATGAATGTGAACGAAAGAAATAAATCCAAATATATTTACAGTTAGGGAAGATGAGAGATGATTCATTAGAATTTTTTTTGAAAAACCTCAAAAGACGTTTCAATGTTTAAAACCTTAATGGGTGTTCTATTTATATAAAATATACTAAGAATAACTTCACTTTAAAGATATTTAGGTACATGATTGGTAAATAATAATGTTCAAGCCATCTCCAATAAGTGCTTGTTTTTCCTTTCTACCAACTCATTTTATAGTGGAGTATTGTCACAGAAGCTTTAATGAATTATTACTTTTTTGAGAAATATTTAACCTAAAGTATTTTTGAAATACTCTCGGTCATTAACACTTCGTAATGTTTAAATGGTTGTTTTAAATTGTTGTACAATGGTGAAAACTTTTTGAAAATTATTTCTACTTTTAGATTTTTGTTTTATTAAACAAACTCAACTTAACCTAGTTCATTAGTGAAAGTCACAAACTATTTCTTTCCAATATGTAAGGTTTTAACCAAGATCCCAAATATCACTATAAATCACAGAACATGTAGTTAATTTGTATATATGTGGAGAAAAAGTGCACCAAGATGTTTATCAAACTAATGAACTTCACATTGAAATAAAGACATTTTTATTCTAAATTAATTTGGAAAACAAATATATTAGATACGAAAACTAGGATGACTTAACCTATAATGTTATAACATAATTTCATTGCCTTTTAAAACAACTAAATCGGTAGTTTGTCATTGTCTATTCGAGTCAAGTTCATTGCCAAATCAGTGGTCTATCTTTTTCCTTAGCACTATCAATCATCTTCCTAGTAGTTAATTCCTGAAACTCATAATAAGAAGAACAGAAGTTAGCTCGACGTTGATGATCAACAGTAACTTTACTAATGGACAACAAGTTACAAAATAGATCAGGAACATGAAAAATATAGTGAACCAACAACGATAAGAGATGGACAGTTTTTATCTCGACAATTATCAAGAGAGAACCATAGACAACTTTAATTTTTCTATTGTCGGCACAAGGTTTATAGGAATAAAATAATTTAGAACAACCAGTCATGTGATTGATTGTGCTAGAATCATATATTTAAGAATGAAAAAAATTAGGAATGACACCTAACAAAGCAGTGGCCAAAGAGTTGCCCTTCTAGACTAAGGAGCGGGATGGATTCAGGGAGAATTTTAGAGGACAAAATAGTTTGTGCAATTGCTATAATTGCTCATTGGTGAAACAAACTGTCATCAGGTTAGCAAACAGCTCCTGAGTTTCTTCATCAGTGGTTTGATATGCTCAACCTTTACACTTGGATTTTTTATTTTCAATTTACAAGTTTATCATGAAACTTCCAACATGATACTTTCATGTGCTATGACTTTGGAATGCTCACACAATGATTGTTTTATGAACTTCTTTGTCAATATCAATTCCTTTTGACAAAAGGGTCGAATTCTCATGTACAATGTTAACAGATGATTAAATGTTGCACATCATTATTTTTCTTGTTGACTCTTCACTTCTAACTTCATAAAAAACTTCTCGAATTGAAGCCAGAGAATTTCTATCGAGAATGCGACCTCAGATTTCATCTAAAGTCCGATTAAGGTCAGCTAAAAACATATAAACCCGATCGTTTTCCACTCTCTTCTTATGGCTAGCATAATCATTCGAATTCTCCTAAATGTCATCATAACATTGATCAAGCTCTTCTATAATGTTACCAACTCATTGGAATACGTCGTAACATCACGATCATTTTATTTGGATTTCCAAAGTTAAGTTTTCATCTAAAAAATTTGGGAGAAATTTTCCAAGTTTGAAGAGATCTTGAACGACCTCCCAAATATCTCGAATACTGGGAAGTAATAGATGCAGCTTTCCTATGGTAGGATCCTGGACTTGATGAACAAAGCCATAGCCAGAGAATTTTTATTATTGTCATTTTTTCAGATTCGGATCGATAGTAGTATGTTTTGAAATTTCTCCTGTTAGATACCCAATTTTGCCTCTCTCGTTGATCACCAATATTATGAATTGAGCCCACTCGCAGTAATTTTGCCCATCAAGTTTTATAACTGTGACATAAGGTAAGTTATGAGGATAATACTCAGCCATGATACGGGCAGTAGGGTGAGCTGACATACTTTCAAAATTATTAGATTCGATAAAGATAGTAGAATTTCTTTGTACCCTGCTCATCATTTATGAGTCATATGACATCTTCAAAATCTGAAGAGTATGCTTGCAGTATTTATCTCAAGAAAGCCATATTGGAACAATTCAGTACGTGCCAGCTACTATCGAAGAAAAGCATACATTATGAGTGAAGGCGAAGGGTAGTCGAGCATAGATGACAGTGACCCAACACAAAGGAAGGTGGAAAGGCAATCGAGCGGGGCACTCGAGCATGACAAGCATGACGTTCAAGTAGTTGTGTGTAACCTAGCAGATCGTTAATCACACCAGGCCTCGCAGGTGAAGGAATATATGGGATTTGGTTCACTTGTTCGATGGTAACTTGAGGGAAATTCAGAGCTTTGATCCCATTATTGTTTTTGGGAGAGAAAAATAATTATTTCTCTTCAATTACATAGAAAATAATTACAAGATATATAGAGAGATATGACTCCCACATTAGAAAAATAATAAAATCATTCATAACTTCCTATGATAAAAGAATGAAACATGAATTATAACATACAGATAGTTCTAACTTCTAGAAATAGAAAATACTAATAATAGAATATACTAAAAATAAAATCTTCCAAAAAAATCAATATGTTGCATAACCTAGGCAATAATCAAGTAAAATTCTTTCGCCTTGTTAAGGAAGAATGTAAACATCAAATTCTTGAATTAAATGTTCATTGAATCCAACATGCCTTGATGAATCTTATGAATCAAGTATGAAATTGATAGTCACAGTGTACCTAGACCAAATAGATATAGTATAATTTCAAAAAAAAAAAAAAAAAGGATAACCGTTTTACTTATTTCAACAAATCGTGGATTAGAAATGTCATCAACAAAAAACATACAATAAAACACTTCACTTTTTGAATATCTTTTATATGCACCTCCATAACCAATACAAAAGGTAAAAAAATAATGGAATCAATTTTCACTCATAATGTAATCCTAATATTGGAAAATTTTGTAGTCATTTCATAATTATTTCTAATACTAGTTGTTGCTCTTTCATAAATAGTTTTAATAATTTTAATATATCTTTAACATGCATATTTCTTTTTCAATGTGCATAAAATTAATTCTCATGGAGTATGATAGTGTCTTCTTAAGATAAAAAAAATTATATGAAGATCATTTCTTTATTTTCAACATTTTTTCATTAATGGTCTTAAAAGAAATTTACTTTCATGGTTATTTCTTAAAACCAATGTAATTTTGCTTAGTATACATTCCATTACTCCAATAACTTATTGTATGATTAAAAAATTTAATTCCTTTACAACTGCCAAGATCTTAGTCATCTACTTTCTCTTGAATATAGATAACAAAATATCTCCTCCAATCATTTGGAGTCCACTTAGTTTTTAAATTTCATTGAAATATGATTAACAAAACTAATTTTGTATCCCATAACTCTCAAAGTATCAATAGATATCTCATCAAAATCTATAACTTTACCTTGATGATTTTTTTTAGAGCTAACTCTACTCCTCTTTTTTTATTAAGTCTATAATATAACCCATTATTTTATTAATTTTAAGCTTCTAAAATAATTTCTTCTGCAAAGCACTAATTAAACAACTAAAGTACTATTTTTATCCTACCTAGGTCATATTCAACTAAACCATATAATCTTTAGTTTTAATCCAACTCTAACATGACCGAAGTCCTCATCTCTCTTATCTTAGTTATTTAATATGCCTTCTATTCTCCTTTTTAAGTTTTAAGCAAACTAAGAAAATCATAGAGGTTATAGCTTGTACATTGCTTACTAAGTTTCTTGCAAAACTTCTTTCTTACAATTATTATAAACTTTGATGGTATTTATCTTTTGCTACTCTTTTAAAAGCACAATATTTTCGCTTAGTAATCATTTATATATCCTCCCTCCACCAACAAATGTCCTTGCAAATGCATATTTCTTGACTCTCATAAATTTCTAAGAACTTTTTAGTCAAAAAATTATTTAAGTTTGAAGCAAACGAAAAAATTAGTAGAAATATCAGACCACTTTATCCAACCAATTAAACAATGATGATGATGATCTTAACCAAAAGAAACCAACATTGTTGCAGAACAAAACGTGATTATGTACTAAATAACCCCAGAATAATAAATCTCCACAATCAGATCGGAGCCAAAAAAATTGACCATCATTAGCGAAATCCGTCGTGATAAAATTGTCCGCTACACATCCTTTAAGCAAAGGAAAATAACAAGCAGGAAAAAATCTCATCTCCCCGCGTCACAACCCAATCTACAAGAAACTAAAAGTACATTATACAGAATTGTGGAAACTGAAGTATTGAAACATTTAAGTAGGAGTTTATGTGAAAAGAAAAAGTCTAGCAGCAGTAATCATAAATTCAAATCCAGACAAGTTTTCACAATTAAAGAAATTCTTGAAAACATATAATCAATATCCTGCACTCAGGCACAGAAACTAAATTCAAAGCGATTCTGATCATCAGTAGAAAATAATAATAATAATAATAATAATAATAATAACAATAAACAAAGTCTGTTGCACCAATTCTCGCATTTTTTTCCAGGAAATCCCAATTAGCAGTAAGAATTAATGCAAATACAGTGAAGGATTGAAGAGAATGCACCTTTGGGTCGGTCGCTGAAACTTTAAACGCAGCTCTCAACAATTTCCGAGAATGCTGAGGTGGGCAGAGGATTCTGAGAACAGGGAAATAGTTCTTACTTGCGTCGTGATGGAGCGGGAGAGCTGAGGTAAGAATTTGTGGGGATTTTGAGGTGGTCCAACTAACTTGCATGAGAGGCACAGGGGAGAGGGAGAAAGAATGGGCAGCGACAGCGGCAGCCATGAGCATACCTCCCAAACCTTCTCCAGAACGTTCCCCGAAGATGCCGGGTTTTTCCTTTGCCGATCCGCACATTTTATAATTTATCGTCACACGGGCTGCACATGGGCTGGGCTTTTAATCCGCTGAGCCGCCAGATTAGAAAATGGGTCAGATGGGTCAGATGGGTCAGATGGGTCAGATTATTATTCCGATCCAACAAGGAGCTCTAGTAGATAGAGAAAAAAGGAAATTTAAAAACTAAAATTCTGATTTGTGAGTTGTTCGTGAATTACATATGAAGATTGGAGTGTAAGAAAAGAGAGGAAAAAACAAGAGATTGAGAGAGAGGAATGTATTATAATAAATAGTAAAATGTCTTGTCTGTCAGTTAATAAAATGATTTCTCTATTTATATGGAAGATGATATCATGTGTGATATTATACTTTTTTCACATGCTTTAATGGATGTTTTATAGGGTATTGTAGGTATTTTACACATGAGAGTCTATTGCTTAGTTGTCCTATGAGTCGGTTGGTTGGGTTAGCATTGTTTCGACCAGTAAGCCTGGTTCGAACGGCTAGACCAAGTTATGTAGCTGAAGACTCGTCTTGATTAACTTCAGGTAGACATAACTAACCAAGGGTCCGTTTGACGTAGCTTATTTGGTGCGGTGGCGTTTTGAAAACACACCTGACCTGTTTGGTAAACTGTATTTTGACAGCTTATGCGTTTTTAAAACGCTGAAAACAGCGTTTTCACACAGCAACTATCTAGGCGCGGTGGCAGCTTTCTGGTAGCGGTCTTACTTTTCAAAAAAAAATAAAAATTTGTAATAGCATCCGCACCTCGCTTATCAGCAGATTATTCAATAAGCTGCAGCTGCCCCAAACAGACCCTCACTCTCTTATGCATATCAAAGGCAATACTTTGGCAATACCTAGGATGGTTTTCCTTTTGCTACTTTGGCCGTGAGCCTTGTTCGGTGGGCATTGCCCCTGTGGTTTTCCGGCTTTGCCCTCTACCCGTGAGATTAGCAGATGGAGGTCTTCTTCTTCTTTGTCCTTCACCTATGGGTTCGCGTTGTGTTGGATTCCTCCTTGTCGTCTGTAGCCTTGAGCTTCTTATATGGGGTTTGGTTTGATTTGTTATGGCTCCTACCCGCGAGCTAGTTGGAGCTTGGTTGTGCGTTTTTGGTCTTACCATTGACCCTCTACTCTTTTTTTTTTGGCCCTGTTTATTGCCTTGGTCAAGAGCCTTGGTAGATGTCTCATTTTCTATTGACCCCGACCGTGAGCATTTATGTGGCTTTATTGGAAGGTTCTATGTTTATTTGATACATGAAACTATTGAGTAATTTGGGAGTTGAAAAATCTTAATTTTGGCATAAGTTTGGAGGTGTTGATGGTAGTCTTCCCCGGGTCACTTTACTTTTGTTCAATTCATGGAATTTTGAGGATTTTCAAGTTCTATTTGGGAGAACATTTGGTTGAATTAAATTGAGCCCATGGAAGATACTTTTGGAGGATTGACACTGATGTAGGGGAGGTCATTTGTGGGTGATTGTCGTGTCGGTTCGGGACCGTTTCAACTCGTTCGAAACAGGATTTGGAAAGGACACCCTCCTTGGGTTGATCCAATTCTAATAGAGCGAGAAAATGAGATCCTTCTGGATTGATTCAAGGAACTTGGGCCATAACTTCTCAGGTTTTTTCGTTACGAGTTTTGAGGGTCGATTCATCCTCCGTCTTTTCGGTGTTTTAGGTGGATCGGTGCCTCCTCTCTCTTATCTCACTTTTGTTCTTTTTTTCCTTGCTTCTTGGTTCAGTTTTTGATGTTTATGTCTGATACATAAGTGTCCACATATAGTCTTTTGTTATACGTGAAACAATCAAGCAAGGTCGGTTTTGTTTTGGGTTTTAGGGCGGTGATGACAAAGACATACCAGAGATAGAGCAGAATGATATGTCATCCTACGACATCGGGATCCGATTCAGGAACCCATCAGGATCCGATTCAGGAACCCGGTCAGCTGTAGGATGACAGTATCATTCACCGACACAATGCTAGCGAGAGTTGACCCGAACCTTCTTAGGTTGTTGGTGGCTCTACGCCCGACAATGTGATCGACTCGTGGACAACTACTTTTCAAAATTGATAAAAAACAAATTTGATAAGAACAGATACACCTTTTTTCTAAAACAAAAATGTATTTTTTCGCTAAAAATAAAATTGATACAACCCACTTTTTGCATGTTTGAAACCTATGTGCATGCTGAAAATATAAATTTTAAATACATTTTAAACATCGGTTGTCCCCTTGTTGATCACCTGTTTAGGCTAAGGAGTACCCTCCTGAGTTAGGTTCGATAAGACACCCTTCTAGTTGAGTGACGGACTTTATACATCCGGGTGACCAAGTAGCCTTCGACGACCCTCGAGTACTAATATATAGTTGAGCCTAGCCCCGACCCGAGTGCTTGCGGTCCCACTCTTTTCGGACTTTTTCATATATTTTTCTTGGAATTTTTGGACAAAGCACTTGTGGTCTTTTTTCGGGGTTTTCCCGTATTTTCTACGATTTTAATCGATTTGTCGATTCGTCGATTTTCTCGCATTTCTCTTGTCGTGAGTCTTTCGACTATCATTCTAGAGATTTCTAGACGATGTTTCTTTGTTTTAGGTTATATAAAGCATTTCAGCCTGTTTCCTCAAGTTTTGTTGTTTGTACCTGTTGCATCAATTACACCTAAGGAACAGCGGACCTCCCAGGTATACATGTTTGTTTTATGTTTACAGCATGTTACTTTCTTTCTTGCGTTTACAGCATGTTACTTTCTTGCAAATCACCGACCTGCTGTATTTTTTTTTACTTCTCCCTTACCCCGCATGTTGTAATGTTTTTCTACTGCATACTTCTACTTCTTGTCCTGTGCTACATATTACTGTTATGCTATACACTATACAACTTCAACATGTTCCCTATAAAATGTTTAAAGAACTACAATCATAGAGCCACTTGATTTGACATCAACTTGATTTGTTGATTTGACATCATAACCTGACACCCTAGAAAACTTAAACTCATCACAACAAGGAACTTGGAGCTCGCGCGGTGGGCAGCACAGTCATCTTCACTAGCAGAATATGTCTTCCCCAGCTAAACTATTCCTTTCCTAGAAATTAAAACAACAATCCGTAGGATTTCGAGGTGGTTTGCCTAACGCAACATAAATCCTCAACTTTTCGTTAGCCATTTGTACAGTTCTACTGTGCAATCTAACTTCCTATACGGGCAAAATTTAAATTAAATCACATTGGGCCAAATTTAAATTAAATCAAACCAATCAATACTAAAAATTTTAAATCAACAACTAAACATGATTGGAGTTTGCTTTAGAGCCAATTGGGTCAATTAGGCCATTTGACCCAATTTGAACCAATTATGTCAAATTGAATCAATTCAAATTAAATTCAAATCAAATTGAACATTCTTAAAATTTTAAAATCACTAATTGACTTTAATTGAACTCAATTAGAACACAGCCTAATTAGGTAAATTGGGTCACTTGACCAAATTGAACTAAATTATACCAAAATCAAGTTAAATTCAAAATAAATTAAATTGATAATTACCAATAGTTCAAAATAATTAACTAAAGTTGTCTCAACACTCTGTTGAGGCTAATTTGGCCAATTGGGCCACTAGACCTATCAAAACCAAATTGACCCAAATAAGTCACATTGAGCCAAACCCAACTAAATCAAATGTAACACCAACCAAACCTGGTTAGTCATTCTTTAAGGTCCTTAGTAGTCTATTCCTAGTTTCCCAACCCTAGGTGGGCTTGATTTATGTTGAACCAAACCAAAATAAACAACCAAATATGCCCATAACACCAAAATAACCTAATCCAACATTTTTTCTTTGTCTTGGGCATACACTAAGGACCATATTTAGCTAACCCAAGTTAAAACAAGCTATCTCATATGACAAAATACCTTATGGGTCTAAATCAACCTAAGTCAACTTTTGGTTCACCCTCCATGGCTTGCACTTCACCTCACTGCCCCAAAAGCTCATAGTCATTAGGATATCCCCACTTGTGCAATCCCCAGCCATTTCCAACTCTTAGCTTTGCACATGCAAGTCTCCATGGTTGAACCAAGCCAAATCAAGATCTTGGTTCATACGAGGAGCTCAAGGAAGTCGTTGGTTTCTCAAAACACTCACAATAATTCCAGGAGCAGTTCCCAAGAAATTTCACACCAAAACACTCACTCCAAACCCAAATTACATGAAGGGGCATCCCCCCTTTAAGAAAATTTTAGAGACTTTGTTGTAAGCTTCTCCAAGTTTGATTAAACGTTGGAAGGAGCTTAGGGAAGGGTCTAAGGAGCATGCTCAAATTAAAAATTATAAAAGAAGAGCTCAAAACTGAGTATGCAATCTTCCACTTCTATGCTCCCACCAGATGCACTGTGAAAGGAATATTAAAACTAGGCTCATCCCATAATTAGATATGTTAAAAATATGTTAAAAACTTCATTTAATTTTGTTCTAGTGAGTTAGATTTGAATCAAACCCATTAGATCAAGTAGATCATGTAAGAAAAAATGGAGGGATACAATTTTTTTTTTTTGGCTAAAGTAAAAGATATAATTAGGACCATATATTATGTATTTAAGATGGATTATGTTGATTAATAAAGTAGAAACTACACATAGATTCCCTACATTTAAAACAACAACCAACTAGAGCTTGATATTTGTAAAGTATAGGTGAGCTAGCTATTTAGATGGATAAGTGGATCAATTGTATTTCTGTCAATATGAGAACAACACTAAACTTATATAAACATGAAAATAAAACTGAACTTAAATGGAGATAGGGCGGCAAGAAGGGTGGTGACCTCAACATTTAAGGTGAAAAAGTTCATGCACACAGCTCGTGGGGAAATGAATGTGCGGGAAGAGAATGGGGAGAGTGGAAGACAGAGGTGAGAGAGGAATTGGATGAAGTGAGAAGCGAAAAAATACTTTGATCACTTGACTCGTGATCATAATAGCAATCAAATAAGAGAAGGAAAAAAAGTGGGAACTAGAGCATCCAAGCTCTATTAATCAAGTATTTTTGATTGATCCCGAGTATATATATCACATTTTTCTTAGGATAAAAATAGAATTCCTCCATTGATTCTCTGATGTTTCCAATAATGTTCTGATAATATTTCGGTTTTTCCGCCACAATAACTTTCACATGATTTCTTATCATGTACATGATTTGCTCTCAACTCTTGAGTCCTACTGTAAAAGATCAACATTTATTTCATTTCAAGCATTTATTTTGTTGGTTGTAGAAAATTGGATCCCTTTTACAATGCTCACCCTAGATAAGAATGACTTACAATTTTAAAAAAATCTGCTTATGTATGGTAAAACCAGCAAGTATTCTTCTAAAATATCTTTGCAAAACTAGCTGCCTGTCAAATTAAAGAATGGTGGAACAATTTTTTTCTCAGCTATAGATTATAGAAATTTGGTAGAGTACAAGTTCACTCAATGAAATCCTGCAAAACAGACATTTGAAGCAGATTTTTTCTTCTGCAAAACAGACTTGAGGTTTTCTTGTAGATGTTAGAGAGGAATTATTTGTTCTGAAGAAACCAGATGTTGTTTTATGAGTTTCCCCTCTTAATATTTAGGAGATTTTGGGGAACAGGGATCAGGTTTATTTCCCAATTTTCATGGCTTATTATCTAATAGAATAATCTATACCTCTTACTTAAAATTTGATATTTTTTTGGAAGGTTCAAGACATAAAATTTAAGTTGAATGGAGTTGAATCAAATGAATGATGTCATAAATATTAAAATTATTCAATATGATATAAATGATTTAATAATAATACAATAAAAGTATTTTCACCACTTTCATATACAATATTGCAATGCATAAAACATCATTTCAGAATTTTTTAATTATAATATTAAATCAAAATTTTAGAACATAATATTTCAATTATTTATTATTTTTAATTTAAACTATTTAATTTTAACTGTTTGATTGAAATCAAAAGTTTAAAAATTGATCAATATTAAAATTAGTTTTGTTCTTAAAAAAGTTGTCTGTTTCACTGATTAACCAGTTCAATAATCAATTCTCATTCATTCTGATCGACTTTATGCAATGTAAAAGTGATTTTAGACTTGAACTGAACCGGTCCGAGGACGGGTTCTAATTGAAGTGAATTTTCTAAATCATGATTTTTTTCTCGAAACAAGTTGGACCTTGTCTTTATAGAAGAGCCTTGATGGTATATTCATATTTGAGGGGTGTTCGGTGGCATGCTTATCGTCGGATTTAGCCATGGATTTAAATTAAAATCTAGCCAACACCAAAAGAATGAAAAAATAAATCCAACACTTCATTACATTGAATTTCATCACGTTCCGTCGCTTTTTTCTCGCGTTATCGTCACTTATTCGACGTAAATTTCTATTTAATAAATCCGATCGCGAGACAGATTTATCCCTTCGTACACAGCGCAAGCTCCTCCCGTCATTTGTGTGATCCGGAATTATCAAATTACATAAATCCTATTAAACATAAATCTGATTTGAAGCCAAACCCTGCCTTTAGGTAATTGAGGATTAGACTTATGAAGCTCAAAGAATCATTTCGGAATGTTCTTCTAATTTTGTAAATATAAAAAATTAGAAAACAAAAAAGAAAACAATCTAATGCAAGAATTTCATATTTCAAAAGTTTGGAATTAGATTATTTTCTCACACTGATTTTTAAAATCAAAGAAATTGATAACTTAGATTCAAAATCGAGTAAAAAATAATGGCCACTTTAGTTTGAGGAGATGAAGATTTATATACATACCATTCAATTCCTGTGCATTTACATTTATAACACCCAAATTTCAATTTTTACAACTATGCCACCTTACCCCCTGCATGAAAAGGTGTATTTCATTTTAAAAGTTAAAAATCGCGCGCGCGCACACACACACATACACACACACACACACATACATACATACATACATACATACATACATACATACATACATACATACATATACCTACTCGTCGTTTGTAAGACCCCTCTGGTCTAGGGTTCGATTTATTAGGCGCATTAGTGGTGATCAGGGCTAGTATCATAGCCTTCGGCCATTCCTTAAAAAAAAAAAAAAAAAAACTACCGCCTTTAAGTATATTTATAATTTCTAATGATTACTAGCAATCAATCTTTCAACAAAATAAAGGCAAAAGGACCCTCTTAAGTGCTGTTTTTCATGCATCATACAAGCTATTCACCTTCACTAACTCATTTAAAAAGCGCTTGTTAATAATTATATAACCCGCAAGGCCAAATTAGTCAATCATAGAAAGCTAAAGCCTTTATCATAACGTCTTTGAGAACTTTTGAAATCATACCATCCAATCTCATTTGGACGGGCTGATTCAGACAAAAGAAGGTATTATTCTCTATGTTTTCCACATGGTCTGATAAAAATTGAATTGATTTAACCAAATTATTTAAATATAATTTACTTTAAGGAATAGTGAGTCCAATGCAAAATTCACTCCATCGAAAGTTCATACACAAGAATTTTAATGAATGTGATAAACTGATGTTGAAAACTGGTTCAAATGAAAGTATTTTTCAATCAGAGGATTTAGTAGAAAACACGGTAAAATCCCAGTCCCTAATTAACTTGTTTATTATGAAAGAGAAATAATATTAATTCAAATTAGTATCGTAATAAGATGATAAATAGAATGAACAATTAAGAAATAAATAAGAAAAACAAACACTTAAAGCACATATTATTAAACAATTATAATGATTTAAAGATAAAGTCTTGAATTTGAATAAATTTTAAGTATATATATATATTAAACAAGCTGGCTCACGAGCTAACGAGTCTATTTAGAGCTGGCTTGAGCTCGTTTACTTAGCTCATCGAGCCCAACTCACAAGTAATTTACCGAGCCGAGCCATAACATGCTCATGAGCCTGCTTGGCTCAACTGCTCGGTTACAACCCTATTGCTGAATATCACGAGTTTGAATTATTTTCCTATTAACAAGATAATCATTCTAACCCACACCAAACTGATCTTAATAATAATAACAAAAATCTCAAAGAAGTGCAATGCCATACAAAAACAAATAATTCAGTTCAAAATGATAGCTGGAATGATCAGATCCAGCATGATGTTTGATCTATGATCTCATTATATCAGTAACGGGTCAATTTTTTTATGCATTAGATTAATGTCCAATCCATTAATAGGCCTTTCAAGTTAGTCCCCTCGGCTCAAAAGTGCCTACATGATGATTATAGCTCAAGAGGAATTGCTCAAAAATTGACTCCTTCCCCATATAATATACTTTACTGTCACGGGTTAAAATCATTCCCAAGATCAGCAAGATCTCAAATTTCATGACCCAATTTGTTATTTCCAGAGTTGCTCAGGTTTGATCCCATTTGAGGAAATGAAATGTTTTTATTGGTGTCGAGTAAAGTGATAATACCCTTATATTCATCTTCATCTTCAAAGAATCATTTAAGAAAAAAAAAATCCAACCTCTGTTGATTTAAATTCAAGCTTGAGCTTCAAGTGAGTTAATGATTTAGAGACAAAGTAGACTCGATCAAACTTAAAATTTCTCAGTTTTGATACAATAGAAGGGATGTAGATCTTACCGGAGCAATTTGAATCATAGCTGTGCTCTTTGTTTAAGTTGACTGCGGGAAAAACAATTGGTTAGCCAATATTTTTTTGTTGATCAAAATCATGAACATTCTGATAACTCTACATTTTGACTACAAGTCCTATGCAATCTATCTTGGATTATCATGAATCAAATCCCACTGGTTATAGGAAAGCATTATTTTTTACTATGCAGGTTAGGAAAAATTGCTCTTAAAAATTAGGAAATTTGGATTTATCTCACAAGAACACCAAAGCCAAGCTGGCCAGATATCAATCGATTAGGTTACTACAAAAGATAATTGTTTTACAAGCAGAAGAAAAAAAATTGATTGTGGTGCTCATCTTATTCATATATCGTATTCAGATGCAATACAAATTTCTTGATTTCTGAAACTAATTATTAGGTGACACCCAGCATTTCTGGCACGGAAATCAAAAGGAAAAAAAAAACCTTAATACATGAACGAAATAAAGCAAAAAACTTCTAACCTTCATCGCCTCAGAACACTGCAACATCTCAAAGTAGCTTGCAGAGTTTCAAATTCATATCTAGTTTGAGATTATTCCTCCTCACCGACGATGGCAGCATCACTGGTATCGGTGGAAGGCAATTCATGTCGACACAAGGGACAAGTATTCCGCATTATCAGCCAAGGCACAATGCAACACTCATGGTAATGGTGCAAGCATGGAAGCCGCTTCACCTCCTCCGAAAGAGATATCTCATCTTTGCAGACCGCGCAATTGGTATTCTTCTCAGCAACATCTTCCACCGTTAACAGTACAGAAGGGAGGTTTTCAACCACGGATTTTGCCGCAGGTCGTCCGCCCTTCATCCATTCCGATCCGCCATGACCACCTAATTGTTCGAACGAAAGCTCGTATTCAGAAGCATAGGCAAAACCCTCCCGGTCTTCAACGAAGACAGAATCGTCGTCGGTCCTGTTCAGGGAGAAAAGAAGAACCTCCCACTCGACGTTCCGTTCGGAATCTTCTCCTTCCTCTGTATTAGGGTCAGGACTCCCGACCTCGATCCGTTCCGAGACATCCTCCCACTCGAACTCCTCGACTGGATCATTCAAATGAATCCATTTAAGGAATAAGTGGGGCTTCAGTGAGCTTTGTCTGTCAACTGGACCTTAGTGTATCGCCGATTTGATGGATCCAAATTATGTCGATTGATAAGCATAGTTTGATTATTGTCCATCAATCTCCACTAAGGAGGTTATGTCAATAGGGTGAATCTAGGTCATTGGGCAGAGGATAAATTACCAAAATATGATGCATATCCTTCCTTTAGACTAGAGGGTCCTAGTGGGCAATTGTTGTATTCTCCTGATTGTATTGGGGGAGACAGATGACAGATTCTAGTATGACAGTCTTGTGAACCAGCGTCTCCCTTGGATTGGCTTCATCATTATGGCATGCTTGGATGAATCTTCGCCTGTCGTCTGAATGAGTCGCTCAAGCTAAAAACACTTCAACTGTTATTGTGGTTTCAATAGTCTCGGGTTGCTATGTTTGATCAGATATATAGTTTGTCAATTTTTCTTTTTGTGGGCCCACTCAAGTTTATGATTTTTCTTTCGGATCATTATATCCGAGGGGGGGGGGGGGGGGGGGGGGGCCCTTTGGGTTTCTAAATTATGTAATCATTTATTCATGAAATGATCCCCTGATTATAAACAAAGGGGTACAACATATGTAGTTACATTTAAGCCCTTATTTAAGTAGAGATTGTACAATTTATTTTAGGTAATTTTCCTCATTGGACCAAGGGTCTTACTACTCTCAAGCTCGGCCCATTGGACTAAGTGGGTCTTTGGTGAGCTTGGTCGGTCAGCTGGAACTGACTGTATCATTGATATGATGGATCTAAATTTTGTCGATTGATAGCCATAGTCCGGTCATGAACCCTCAATCTTCACCAATGAACTTATGTCGATAGGGTGAATCTAGGCCATCAGACAAAAGATAAATTATTGTAATCCAATGTGTATCCTTCCCTCAAACGAGAGGAACCTAATGGAATGGGTGAGACATGTTACCCGATTTATTCTCTTGATTGTATTAGGGGAGATATTTGACAAATTTTAGTATGACAGTCTTGGGAACCAACTTCTCCCTCGAATTGGCTTCATCATGATGGCATGCTTGGATGACTCCTCGCCTGTCATCTGATTGAGTCAGTCTGGCTAATAGTACTTTGACCGTTCTTGTGATTTCAACAGTAGCATGTTCGCTCTCAGATTGAATATATTTTATCAATCCATCCTGTCGTGGGCCCTCTTTAGTTTATTACGTTTCTTTCGTATCGTTATATGAGAGAGGGAGCATAATAATGAACAGTAGAATGAGAGAATTGTGCAACTTTTTATTCATGAAATGATCCTCTAATTATAGATAGAGGCTACAACATATGTAGTTATATTTATGCCCCTATTTAAGTAGGGATTTTACAAGTTATTATAGAAAATTTACCCCGGTGAGCCCAGAGTCTTACTTCTATAAGGCTCGGCTCATTGGACTGATTGGGGCTTCAGTGAGCATGGTCAGTTAACTGGACTTGATTGTATTGCTGATTTGATTTATCCAAATTTTGTCGATCGACATGCTTAGTCCAGTCTACCCTCAATCTCCAGCAAGGAGCTTGTGTCAATAGGGTGAATCTAGGCCATCAGGTGGAGGGTAAATTATCGTTATCTGACGCATAGCCTTCCATTAGATGAGAAGAACTTGGTGGGATGGTTGAGATCAATTGTATTCTTTTGGTCATATTGAGGGAGATGGTTGACAAATTCCGGTATGACAGTCTTGGAAACCAGGTTCTCCTTCGAATTGGTTATGTCATGATGGCATGCTTGGATGACTCTTTGCTTTTTGTTTGAATGAGTTGCTCAAACTGGTAGTACTTCAACCATTCTTGTGATTTCAGCAGTCATCAGTTCGCCATTTTTGATCAGATATCTAATTTGTTGATCCGCTTTTTTGTGGGACCCATTGAGTTTATGACTTTTCTGTTAGACAGTTAGATTTGAGAGAGAGAGAGAGTGAGAGAGAGAACATAATAATGAACAATATAATGAGGAAAATGTGTAACTTTTTATTCAAGAAATGATCACCTAATTATAGACAAGGGTACAACATATGTAGTTATATTTATACTCTTATTTAAGTAGGGACCCTATAAGTTATTCTAGCTAATTTGCCCAGGTGGGCCCAAGGTCGGCTTGGCCCGTTGGATTGAGTGGGGCATCGGTGAGCTTGGTCGGTCAACTGGACTTGACTGTATCGCTGATTTGCTGGATCAAAATTTTTCGATCGATAAGTATAGTCCGGTCATTGACCCTCAATCTTCACCAAGGAGCTTATGTTGAGAGGGTGAATCTAGGTCATCGGGCATAAGGAGAATTACCATAATATGACGTGCAACCTTCCCTTAGACGAGAGAATCTTGGTGAGATGTTTGAGAACTGTTGTATTTTTCTGATGGTATTGGGGGAGACGGTTGACAGACTCTGGTATGATATTCTTGGGAGCTAGCTTCTCCCTTGGATTGACTTCATCATGATGGCATGCTTGGATGACTCTTCGTCTGTCATATGAATGAGTCATTCGAGATGATAATACTTCAATCATTCTTGTGATTTCAAATGTCTCGGGTTCGCTATGTTTGATCGAACATCTAGTTTGACGATCCGTCTTCTTGTGAGTTCATGATTTTTCTTTCGTACCGTTAGATCTGAGAGAGAGAAAGAGAGCATAATAATAAACAATAGAATGAGGGAATTGTCTTACATTTTATTCATGAAATGATCCCCTAATTATAAACAAAGGAGATACAACATATTTAGTTGCAATTATGCCCTTATTTAAGTGGTTATCGTACATGTTTTTCTAAGTAAATTGCCTGGTGGACCCAGGGTCTTACTACTCTCAGGCTGGACCCGTTGTACTAAGTGGGAGTTCGGTAAGCTTGGCCGATCAAATGGATCTGACAGTATTGTCCATCTGATGGATTCAAATTTTGTTGATAGATAAGCATAGTCCAGTTGTTGACCCTCAATCTCCACCAAGGAGCTTATGTCGATAGGGTGAATCTAGAACATCAGGCATAGGGAACATTATCATAATGTGATGAGCATCCTTCTTTTAGACGAGAGGATCCTGGTGAGATGTTTGAGACCTATTGTATTCTGTTTATTGTTTTCGGGAGATGGTTGATAGCTTTCAGTATGAGAGTCTTGGGAACAAGCTTCTCACTTGGATTGGCTTTATGATGACGACATGCTTGTATGACTTTTCGCTTGTCATCTGAATGAGTCGCTCGCTCGAGCTAATAGTACTTCAATCGTACTTGTGATTTCAACAATCTCGGGTTCAGTATGTTTGATCGGATATCGGGTTTGTTGATTTGTCTTTCTGTGGGCCCTCTTAATTTTATGACTTTTCTTTGGGATTGTTAGATTTGAGAGAGAGAGAGAGAGAGAGAGAGAGAGCATAATAATGAACAGTAGAAATAGGAAATTGTCTAACATTTTATTCATGAAGTAATCCCCTAATTATAAATAAAGGGGATACAACATATGTAGTTACATTTATGCCCCCATATAAGTAGGGATTGCACAAGTTATTCTATGTAATTTGCCTCAGTGGGGCCAGGGTTTTAATACTCTTAGGCTCGACTCATTGAACTGTCAGTCAATTAGACCTAACCGTATCGTCAATCTGATGGATTCAAATTTTGTCGATCGATAGACATAGTCCCAGTCGTCAACCCTCAATCTCCACCAAGGAGCTTATGTCGATAGGGTGAATCTAGGCTACCAAGCAGAGGGTAAATTACCGTAATCTGACGTGTAGCATTCCCTTAGACAAGAAGATCCAGGTGGGATGGTTGACAAGAAGATCCAGGTGGGATGGTTGAAACCTGTTACCTGTTGTGTTCACTTGATGTTATTGGGGGAGATAATTGACAGATTACAGTACGACAGCTTTGAGAACTAGCTTCTCCCTCATTTTGGCTTCATCATGATGGCATGCTTGGATGATTCTTTGCCTGTCATTTGAATGAGTCACTCAGGCTGATAGTACTTCGACCATTCTCATGGCTTCAACAATTTCGGGTTTATTATGTCTGATCAGATATCTAATTTGGTATTTTGTCTTTTGCTGAGCCCATTGAGCTTATGACTTTTCTCGAGATTCATGATGACATAATTTTTATGCACATGCAGAGTGTGCGTGTCTATATATATATATATAAGTTTATAGATGTGTGAGTGTGTGAGTGTGTTTAAATTTACTTTTCCGAGAATGAATCACCAAGGATCTAATCCTCCACCCAAAAAAAATTGCTAGAACTCAAAATTTTACCGGGAAAAATCTAAAAAAGAAAAGAAGTATGAAACATAACTCTTAATCTTTAGCGTCAAAGTTCAGCAGAGCTTTAAAAATTCTTAAATCTCCAAGCCTTCACCAATTTCAAGTGAAAAAATGAGAGTTTATTAATAATTTTAGTTAAAGTTCTCAAAACAAGCCATAGAATGCTTGATGTTTAAATATTTCGATCATGATTTAATAATATGAAAATTAAGTGAACTTAAACCCATTAGATTCTTCTCGTTGAAATGCTCATGTTGATTTTAAGCATACAATATATGCAGATTATAAAGTTTTTAACAAATGTCAAAATTAGTTTATATCATCAAGATAGTTACTTTGATTATTGAGTTTTATTAGGTATGACTCATATATCATAAATGAGACTGATGCTTGAGCGGAGCAGAGCCCATGAGCGGAGTGGAGCAGAAGGATCTATCCAATCGGGGGAGGTTCTATATGTGTGTTGGGGTTGCGGGGGCAACACCTCGCGGTTTGGTGCAGGGGTAATTTAAGTAATCACATATTGCATTATAGGGTTATATATATATGTCCTATTTGTAACCCTAGAGGAGTCTCGGATTCTGAATCTTGTATTCTGTACTCTTTTCTAAATTTTGAAAGGGAAGTCACCGCTCTACTCAGGATGTAGGCATCTTTGCCGAACCTCGTAAATCTCTGTGTGTTTTTCTAGATTTGTGTCGATTCTTATTTTTCTTCACCCTAATTTTCTCAACAAGTTTTGAGTTTTTCTTAAATTTAATTTTAAAAAATTTAATACAAAGCTTTCATCAAAATTCACGCTCAATTGAATGGATTAATAGTGACATTTTTTTTCTTATATTTTGGGGTGTCATATAAAATGATACTATTTTAAGAAAATATATTAGGAATTAATTACATGTCATATTATGATAACTATTCTAACTATTATTACTGATAATTATTAGATCATATCATGATAAACTCTTATGATAATAAGTCTGATCATTCTCTTTATAGGAGGATAATTGTCTACATTTAGGCCTATTAAAATCAACAGACCCGAGATTATTAATCCTTAGCAATAGAGCTCTGGCATTCTTCTAAATAAAACTTGATTGTCTTCATGTGAATATGTTAGCTTTGATGTGAGAGAAATGTTTTATTCTATTTTAAGGATCTAATTCTCTCTTTTAACGCACTTTATAGAGAACTAATTGTATACATCACAACTGTCAGCACAGATCTCAAAACAATCAGATGATCTATTTGACGGTCGGACAACCAAGGCGTCATACCATACACTATTGCACGGTCGGGAATCAGCAATCTGCATCAAGAGATTCAAGCAGCATGTCACACAGACAGTCTCAGCCAACCGGGGCACAAGCAGGAATTCTTGATCGCGACTGATCGATCGATCCGGCTTTACTATGGCGGATGAAATCTGCATCCGACCAAGTGCATCGCCCGAACAATCCATAGCTCGGTTGACACTTAGTTGATCGCTTCGGTCAGCTGAATTCAAGCAAGTCGGTCAACTAATTACCGTCATGCTAAAATTCAAATTGTAATACAGATATGCTATAAAGTTCATATAACTAATGAGAATATTTTTGTATTAATAGTAGGTTTCATAATTATTCCCTCCTTTCTGTATTTGTTTCATAATTTTTCTCTCCTTTCTGTATTTGTACAAAACACACCTCTATAAATAAGAGAAAAAATATTAATAAAGAGACCTTTCACTGACTTTCCCACACCCAACTCAGGAATCACAGTCTCCTAACGAGGAAATTTCAACACCTGCCCCTCAGGGTCCTTAAATGAGTCGACTTGATAAGCTAGCACAAATTCAATCCTCGACTTTCTTTGCAGTAGCTGAAGGCCCGTAGCCCATCTTCGCCATAATCTTGGGGCCTACATAGAGTTTCCTTAGATCGCCGATCATGATTCGAATCGGCTGACCAGAGAAAAATAACAACAACGGATGCAATACTAAACATATGACTCTATTAGTATCATTAAATTGATTATTAAATTGACTTTCTTGATTTGAGTATCATTAAATACTAAAAATTCCCCAGACCTTATCATAGTTGTCACTTCCAAGGAGCGAAAAAATTCAGGTAACTAATATGTATACACCACAACTGTCAGCACAAATCTCAAAACATTCGTACGACCCATATGGCGGTCAGACAACGAAGGCGTCTTACCATTCTTCATTGCAGTTGATCGATCAACCTACCTTTATCGTAACAGATGAAATTTACATTCGATCAAGTGCCTTGACCGACCAACCCATTGCTCAGTCACCACTCAGCTGGTCGTTTCAGTAGGTTGAATTCAAACAAGCCTGTCAATCGATTACCGCCATGCTAAAATTTAAACTGTAATACAGATATCGTATAAAATCTATATGAATAATGAAAATATCCATTGTACTAATAATAGTTTTCATAATGATTCCCTCATTGTTGTATTTGTACAAAATACACCTCTATAAATAATGGGGAAAATACGAAAAAAATGAAGCGATGCAACGATCGCGTAAGGGATGCAAATAACTATGTGATAGTTATTAATAGTGGAGAAGTACTTTATCTTAGATTTTTACAAAAGAACCTAATAAAAGGGTAATTGTTGTTAGAAGTGGCCCTAATAGCTTGGAAGACCAAAGTGCTCAACTTCTGACTGATTCACTAAGGGGGAAAAGAGCAAGATGAAGATGAATAGTTCACAGAATAGCACGAAGCTTGAGTGTTCCATTTGAGCTACTTCCTATTGGAGGTAATGTTGACATAGTAAAGAGCATTTACTTACATACCACTCAATTCCAATATATTTGCATATCTAATGCCAAAATTTTACTTCTTTATAGTCATAAAATCCAAAGTTTTCATACCACATAAAAAATATCACTATTTTAACTTTTAAAAAGTGAAATACACCATTTGATACAAAATTAAAGCGACACATATGTGAAAATTTAAAGCTTAGGTGTTAGATATGTAATATAGGAATTGAATGGAATGCATGTAAATCTTCAAAAAATTTAAATTAAAATAATAATAATAAAATAAAGAATAATAGGAAAAAAAAAACTATCCAAAAATATAAAGAAACATAAAACTAACTTGTTCGCTGCGATTGCTTTCATCTTTATTTCCGACATTTTGCTAACATAACTTGCATAGACTTGTGGTAATATTTGTCATTTTCCTTTCTATTATTAAGTGTTACAAGCCTTGAAATACTAGTCTTCATGAATGCTCCAAATATCAACTCTAATATGGAATGATAAAGAAGAGGCAACAGGCGGAGGAAGATAGAAATAATTTTTGTTCAGAGGAGGAAACTTGAAATAATGGCTTCAATAATAATGTATGTGGAGACCAACAAAAATTCTTATATTCAACTCATGTCAACATAAAGTTCATACTATTCAAAGTCTATTTCTTCCAAAAGGGGCACAAAATAAAAGAAAGATGAGGGGGGGGGGGGGGGATATAACAATACATAAAATTAATTTGCTTTGTTGAACTATGCTTGTCCGGACTAAAAGGTTGCAAGCATGCATCTTAAATTGCGCAATCTTGGTCGAGCCAATTAGAATGAAAGCTGTGATGGTAGTCATCTTCCATGATACTACAAAACTTTTGAAATGTAATAGAATACACGAGTCTTTTTAGAAGCTCCTTAGCCGGCACACATACATGGTCGATGGATTTCATTTAAAGTTTTCATGATAATGATTGATAACGCTTATAATTACTTTCATGATGAAAATAAACTCAATAACTTTATAATTTTCTAAAACTCTCATAAATTCATCTAATAACTTTCCTTAAAATTTCCACAATTCTAAATAATAGTTTGAGGATTTTCAAACTCTTACAATATTTATTTTTAAAATATCAAAACAGATCTCATGCTTTTGCTATACATCAGCAACAGTCAACTCTGTCCAAATCTTGCCACAAGGTCTGAACATCCAAGTCATAAAAACTGACCAACCAATACTACAAACTAAGAGGCACATAAATAGCTATGATTTAGTGAAGTGGATGAGGTGATACAGCTCTTCTAATTCCTAGGGTAAGCCATCAAAGCATGGACAGTAATCACATCTAGTCTCTACCTCTAAAAACTTGCAATTAAACACAAACCATTGACCTCTTCTCCTTCACAGACCAATTTCCAGCACATTATCACCCAACATAAATCACCTATAAACTCAAGCCACCATCCTCCTTAGGAAAAATTATTGTGTGCAGACACCGCACACAAAATTTATGTGCGGTGTTCGATCATGACCGTCAAAAATTGAGATTGGGCCCCACTAACGATAAAAAAAATAAAAAGATGTATTTTAATGGTCCAGATCGAACACCGCATGGAAATTTACGTGCGGTATAGGTACGCAATAAGCGCTCCCTCCATTGACCTGCTTTATTTGCCTTAGGCTTACTTATTCTTTCTTCCAGTTCCAATAAAAAAAGAAATTCAAAATCCTTCAATCCCAATGCGGACATTCCAATTTTCTCTTCCATCATCTCCCAGCAGAAGAAATATTACATCAGTACTACGCACGTAAAAATAACATGCGTAGTCAATCAAAACACGCCACGACATCTCGCGCGGTAGAGCAAAAAAAAACGGCGCAGTAACACGGAGAATATTCTCTCCTGTGTTATTCATGTGTTATTGCGTGTTATTCATGTGTTATTGCGTGTTATTCATGTGTTATTGCGTGTTATTCATGTGTTATTGCGTGTTATTCATGTGTTATTGCGTGTTATTCATGTGTTATTGCGTGTTATTCATGTGTTATTGATGTGTTATTGTGTTATTATAACACCAAGAATATTTTCAGGATACAATAACACATGAATAATACACAATAACACTTGAATAACACAGGAAATATTCCCGACAGAGAAAAAAACGGCGCAGTAACACGGGGGAATATTCTCTCCCATGTTATTCTTGTGTTATTGTGTGTTATTCATGTGTTATTCATGTGTTATTGTATCCTGGGAATATTACTGCGCCGTTTTTTTTCTGCGTCGCGCGGGATATCGTGGCGTGATTTCATTGGGTACGCACGTTCCTCTACGTGCGTAGTACTGATGTAATATTTTTTCCTCCCAGCAACCACCAAACTCCATTACTTCTACAATCAAACCAAGCTAGAAACCTCTCCAAGTTTCATTAAACTCGACACCTCACATGCATACTTCCTCCAATTGATCTAAACAGTAATCTTTAAAATTTCTTTCAAACCCAAGTTGACATATCATTTTAAATTCATAGAAGCATATTATCATAATTATATCATCACATGTGCTGAATGTTGATGGTAAAAATCTACATAAAGTATATCCTCAATATTAAGAATATTATTTCTTAATTTATTTTTTTTTATTTTCTAATGTATATACAAAAATAATAATATTAACATAATACCCAATTAAATAAAGATGTAACATTTTTAATGCAGTCTATGTTTTACCCCTGCAAGGCAGTACTTGCCTCACCATTTACATTATTCAAGTAACATTTTAAAGTTTGAAAAAGAAAAAAAAAAAAAATATTTTCTACAAAATTTGTTTGAACCAAAATAATTATAATTATAACTGGCATCTGAATCCACTTCACAAGCAACTTGCTCTAAATTGTGTTACAACCTAAACTACTAAAACTTGAATCTGAATCCACTCCAATTATCAGGGCTATAGCTCCATGCAACAACCATAATATCTTTAGTACTTGATTTTTCAAAAAATTAACATACCATAATTTAAACTAAAGATAAAAATACATATATACAGTAAGAAATGCTACAGCTACAGCCCGTAAATCTTTTCTATAACTTTTTTTACCACAAACAACGAAGTTGAATATCATTAAAAAACACAACAAAACGTAATGGTAAGGAAATGATCCATCCCTCTTTTCATCTGCTGTTCTAACAAAACCCCATATGCACATAACTCTTCATACGTACTCCATTATCCCAATAATAACTTTTGAATAACATCGAAATAGAACGCGCGAAGGTTATTAGAAGGTTATTAGGGCTATATGTTCTTGAAATTAATACCTCAATAACCTTTCAATAACCCCCTAATAACCGTGAAGTGTAGGTTATTGAGAGGTTATTACGCAAGCAGCTCTGCGTGCGTAGTCCGCATGCAAATATTTTCCCATAGATTGTTCCTTTTTTTTTATCAACTTTGACCAACTTTTATTGTTTTTAAGATAAACATAAGAAAAAAAATGCATAGAGAATCACAGATATCTCTAGCTGGCTTTAGGAGCACTTCGTTGATTAATAAAATGAACTATATCGAACAATAAAAATGTGTTTTGTGCAATGCAACTTCAGATAATTGCCTAAATCAAAATCAAATAAAGTAATTGCTAACCTCAAAACTTCATCCGGCCTGCTTGTAAGCAACTCATTTGGTCTGATCAGGTTGTGAAGAGCTGGGCACCATTGGTTGGGTTGGTTGGTTGGCACCTAAATCTTTGGGTTCTGATGGTTCCATTGCCGTTGCTCTCTGTAGCATAGACTGCTCACGCATGGCTTTGATCATCTCTTTCATTTGGTTTTCCTCTTTTTCAAGCTGTAAATTAATAATCATCTCGGCATCTTTGTCGATCGGCTTGAAGTACTCCTCGATAGCAGTTTCCTTTCAAGAGAGTGAAAATTAAAATCCTTCCATAAAATAAAAACTCGGAAGAAATATAATTTTTCAAGTTTGGCACGATGATATGGTTGGAGCTGTAGTGCTGGTCCTAATATCACATGTCCAACAATACTCTCCCTCATAAGTTTGAAGCATTAGCTACTGAATTCTCCCTAAATAGATTACAACTGAACTTGGAAGAAAAAGTCAAATTAACTTGATCAACTACAACTTCCAACATGGAGCATAGATCTCAAAGCAACACAAAAAGAGAAGACAGGACTTCACTTAATTCGATTAAATCAGTGCAAATAGAAGTCAAGAATAAACTTCTAGAAAATTACCCGAGCCTCGTGTAGACACAATGGATGCTTGGACCATTCAAATTAAGGTCAATAAGATCATGAACAATCTGAACCAAGCTGAACAAGTTTTGTCAGCCCATTCATCACCATCACAAACACTATGGGCTTGTTGGGGATCACTGATGCTTTTTTTTTATTTTTTTCCTTTATTCTAGCATTTTATTTTAGAAACATATTTATTTAGTGTATTTTTTACATTTTATTAATTTTTTTGGCTTTCAAAAACAAATTAATTTATTTTTAAAAACAATCAAAATATCTAAAAATTGTTTTGAGTGTTTAAATATGTTTTAACATACCAATATATTTTATTTCAAATAAAAAAAATTAAAACTAGAAACCAAACAAAAAATCAAAAGTGATCCAAAACGGACACTATGTGCAAGCAAACTTGGTGATGATTCCCGCTGCAGTGATGTGAGCTTTGAAAATTAACGACCCCTCCTAGTGAACTCTCTGCATTTTAAATTAATTCTGTTTTGTTCAGAGAGCTTTAGAAAATCCAATTTTCATATTAGATTGTAGATAAGACACTACCCAGAGATTTCACCCTCATTTAGCGAAAGACTTTTTTATCTGGGGTTCGTTGTTTTCCATAGGCCCAAGATCCTATGATTAATTAACTCTCCAAATAATGGAAGAGCACTTTCGATTAAGGCTAGTCATTAAAAATTGAAAAGTGAACATATAGTAGCATTAGACTTAGGCCCTGTTTGAGAAAACTTTCCATTTTTTGGTTTTTGTTTCTGAAAAAAAAAACAAAAATAATGTTTGTTTATTCTTTTTTTTTATTTTTTTTAATTTTGTTTTTAAAACACAAGGTTTGTTTTCAAAACATCAAAAACGGAGAAATTGTATTTTTGTTGTTTTAAAAACATGTTTTCGGAGCATTACCTGTGTCAAGCTCCGCCGTCGTCGGCCCCTGCTGGCCTCACCTACCCGCAGCACAAGCACGCCGCAGCCGCCCCAATCGCCTGCCACCGTCGCCAACCCCATCATTCGCATCCATTGGCCCTCGCCTATCGCCACAAGTCACCCGTCGCTAGCAGTCACCGCCCGCCTGCCGCTGTCGGCTACTACCCACTGTTGTCCCCTAACATTGTCGGCCCCACTGCCCTTCGAATCTCTTTGCTAACTGCCGCTGCTCGCCGCCACCGACCCCAGCCAGTTGGCACCTCCTGACGCCAGTCACTCGCCTGCCGACAAGTATTAATTCGTGTTGATTAGAGAAAGGAAGACGTCGTACATGCTATGAATAGCAGAGCTTAATACTAGAGATCACGTGGACCTAAACGTTTTATAAAAAAGTATAATTTTTTCTTTAAAAAAAATAAAAAATAACCAAACAAGTTTTATATTTTTTATTTTTAAAAACATATAAATCATAATAGTACCAAACGCATTTTCTAAAAATAAAAAAACAAAACAGACTCAAAAACAAAAACAAAAATAGAAAACAGAAAATGACTTCAAACAGATCCTTAGGATTTAAGTTGTAGAATTCATTAATAAACTTAAAGCATATGAAGGGGGAATGAAGAAGAAACCCGATCAAGATCTCATGGTTTTTTCATCTCAGGTCGCCGTAGTTAGAAGAGGTAGTTGACTCAACCTAACAGAATCATTCATATCAGCAGTCATAGTTACGTTGTCCAAGTTTTGCTTGTAGATTTGGAGTGAATATTTGTCTACGAAGAAAAAACCATGAGATCTTGATTCACAACTCAAATGGTAGTAAGCTGTTAATCATACCCTCATGATTCACAACTCAAATGGTAGAAAGCTGTTGAGAAACATACAGATTGGGCTCATAACTATAGCATAATGGAGTCAAATGACGACAACCACTCGGTCAGAAGGCTTTGGTCATAACCCCTATTTTGTGATATTATCTGGCGGCAGAAACACGCAGAAAGAGAATTTGGGTCGTGTCCTTATTGGCATGCGATTGTTTTGATTGTGAATATAGGGTGCGTTAGTTTCAGCTATGGTTGTAGGAAAGCTGGTTTCAAAAGCTATTGTTGAAAATCTGTTATTCAGAAGCTGGTGTTTTAAAAGCAGTTTGATAGACAAAATGATTGTAATGCCCTCAGTATATCAACACAGTTTAGTTTAAACTATTTGAAAAACACAATTTTGAAAGTATTGTCTGTGGAATAAATCAAACGATAGTTTATCAAGTTAGTTTCATTCACAACTGCATAAGGTAAATTAAGGTGAATATTAACCGAATCATAAGAAATCATCAAATTATGCTGAAATTCATAATGACGAGATTGTGATAAATAATATCTGACATTTATAATTTATATAATATTCATCAAAAAGAAAAGTTTTCTTACAAAATAAAAACCTAATGGTTTATAATTTGAGCTCCAAAATACATAAACACCACCAAAACAGATACAACGACAACAACAATAAAGACAACGCTACAATTACAAAATCAAACAAAAGTAAAGTCTTCACAAGAAACTTCAACTCTTTGATATCATTTTTCATTGTATCATTAAGCGCATATATCTTTTCGTCAACTAGCTCTTCTATTGTATCGCTCAGTTCATCAACCTACTAGAAAAATTCGCAATCTCTGTCCATTAAATTTTTTGGACATCTGTAAAATTTTCTTCCTGTATTTTAACCTCTCTAAGCAGTGAAAACAGCACAATAGATTGCAATCACAAAAAACCTACCAATATTTGATCCCCTAAAAGTTGTTGAATTGATTGAGCTCATGTCCGATATTGTAATCTTGTACATAGAAACAACAACAAAAATTTACATACCTAGCACATAATTCTTATGCATTAAATAACCACCAAAATACAAACATTCATTCCCATTAAAATAAAGGGGTTCAGAGCAAAGAACGCAATATATTCCCTACTTGCAAACAAATCCAGATAAAAAATGAATAACCTTCCTTGCAAACAGAAAAAAAAGTTGTTCTCAATAGATTGAAGAAGAGGCACTTGCACATAAAATGTCCCAACCAATCTCACGATCTCCCAACCAATATATTTCAGTTTTTCGAATTCAAACGAGTTGTATGTGTCCAAATGAACCAATCTCCAGATTTGCATGAAAAATAAAGGTCGTCCAGAAGACTCAAAACAAAAACCAGCAAACAAATAATAAAACAAAACCAATATAAACAAAAAAAAAGTCAAAAACAAAGCACAACAAAAATAGGGCAACAACAACAAAGAAGCACAAGAAGAAACTCGAAAAGAAAAAAAAATGAGCTCAGTAATATCCTAATGAAAATTTATTAAAATACCTTCCAAGTATTATAAAAATTTTAGCATCAAAAACATATACAAGTATGGTTGAATTTTAATGCAATGTCTGAAGAACATCATGACTCAACCGACAACCCGACCAAAAGGGAAAGATGAATAGAAATCTAAACAAATAAGCAAATCCAAAATAAAAAGGAAAACAATTGGTATAAAGCACCTAAAATTTTCAACCAACGCAGTAGCCTCAAATCTGAAATAACAAAATCAACAGAGGAGGTATACATGGAGCAACCTTCTAGATGTGTTGCTCAGGGGGTATTCTAGGAAAGTACGTCGTCTTCGGAAGTCTTATATGAATTGAAACAGAAACCTTCGACATGGTTAGGAAGATTTAGTCAAGCAAATAGAAGAGTTTAGGATGCAGAAGAGCAAAAGTGATCATACTGTATTCTACAAGCAATTTGCTTGTAGGATCATTCTATTTGTGGTGTATGTTGATGATATTATTATTATTGGAAGTGATGTGCAGAGAATCTTATTATTGAAATTGTTTCTTTAAAACCCGTTCCAATATTAAATATCTGGATTCCTTGAAGAACATCTCAGGGATTGAGCTATCAAGGAGCAAGAAGAGCATCCTTTTATCTCAACCAAAGTATGTTTTGCATTTATTAGCAAAACTGGGAAAATTAAGGATCAAACCATGCAGTACTCCAATGTTTCTTATTAAATAACTTAATAAGGATGAAGAGCCTTCTAATGATCCTAAACAATACAAGAAGTTGGTGGAAAAATTAAACTACCCAATGACTCGCTTTGATATTGTGTATTTAGTCAGCATTATAAGTCAGTTCATGTCTTCCCCCACAATCCATTATTGGTCAGCTCTGAAAAAGATACTAAGTTACCTAAAATAAGCTCCTGGGATCAAATAAGCTACTGGAAAAGAAATTTTACATGAGAATCATGGGTATAGAAATATTGAATTTTTCTCTGAAACAGATTGAGCAAGTTCTAAAATTGATTGAAGATGCATTACTGGATATTGTATTTTTTTGTGGAAATTTGGTCTCATGAAAGAATAAGTAATAAAATATAGTGTCACAATCAAGTGTTGAATCTGAGTATTGAGCAATAACACAAGCTTTGAGAGAATTGATGTGGGTCTCCCAATTATTGACATAAATGGATTTTACGATGACAGTTCCAACAGAATTTTGGTGTGATAATCAAGTTGCAATTCATATTACTTCAAATTCTATATTCTATGAACGAACTAAGCGTATTGAGATAGATTATCATTTTATTCGTGAAATGATTAAACAAAATTTGATTTCTACAGCTCATGTAAATACTTAAGAATAACTTAGAAACATCTTCAAAAAAGCTCTTAATAAAACTAGGGTCACTATATTTGTAACAAGTTGGGCATTATAAATATATACACTTCAACATGAACGGGAGTGTTATGGAAAATATTAAATCTAATGGTTGTCTTTTAAGAAGCTTGTATATTAGGAAATGTGATATTATTTAACCTAATTATAAGAGATCTAATTATAGAATCTTCTCCATATTAGAAATATTCCTAATCCATAGAGATGGGAGTGTATATAAATATGTTAACATATATTTTCAATTGATAAATAAGAAAAAAAAGTTTTCTAGTCACAAACACCAACCATCACAAACAAAATGACATAGCAAGCTCAACTTATTACAACAACTACAACAACAAGCCTTTATCCCACTAAGTGGGGTCGGATACATAAATCCTTTATCCCACTAAGGAAGATCAACTTATTATATAATAAAAATTGGAACTGCCAAATAGTAATGAAGGAAGGTTAGTATACTATGTTTATAAAACATAGATAGAATAAGTATCAAAACAAGCATTTAGATATTAGAATCTAGCACGTTTGATTAACGGATAGACAAATAAAATTTCAGAATAATCTAGACGGTTGCTCACTGTTTCTTCTAGCTGCCGATTCAGGTTTTGCATCTCTTCAACCATGCGACGGACCTCGGCCAGTATGGCTTTTTCAGGAAGTCTTTTCAACTCAACCTTTCTTGCTTGTGCCTTAACAAATTAAAAAAGATAAAGTTGTAGCAGAAACATCAGATAAAAATTAATATCATAATACATGCAAACAAACAGTTTTGTATAAGATCTGATGGCGACAATGTGTTAGAAAATAAAAAATAATTTCACAATTTGATCTGCAAATACAATGATAAGAACAAAATTAGTCAAAATTTCTATAAGGAATTACTCACACAAATTATTGCAAAAAATTGCATGTCCACATTCTTTTTACAGTAAAAATTGTGGTACTTTGTACTTAAGTATCCATCATAAGATGTCGATGTAACACTGGAGTGAAGTAATTCCTTACAAAAATTTCTATGGCAAACAACAACAACAACAAGTGTTTCATTTAATTCTAATAGATTAAGATCATTTTTTATATAATACGCCCAAGTCTTTCAAGGTCTACATCTGTCTTTCTTAACATAAGTTGAATCTAAAATATTTACTCTCCTAACCGGAGCATCAGATGATTGACATTTAATGTGACCAACCCATGTAGGACGATTCTCTCTAATCTTGTCTACCACTAGAGCTACACTAGATAGATTCGTTTCGCATTTTGGATCTAAGTGTCAAGCCACTCATCCACTTAAGAATTCTCATCTCAGCAACAAAATTTTTTTTTATACTTCTCTTTTAAAGGCCAACATTCAGTGTCATAAACCATCTTATAAATTTTCCATTAAGTCTAAACGTACTTTTCAATCACTCAATAGGCTTGATATATTTCTCCACTTAAACCAACCAACCTGAATTCTACTAATAACATCCTCATCTATATCGCCATCACTTCGAACAATAGACCCGAGTTATCCAAAACGTTCACATATTTTAATAATTTGATCGCCTATAGTTATAACTCTGAAACTAGAGCTACTATTACTAAAATTACATTCTATGTATTCAGTTTTAGATCTACTCAAACGAAGACCTTTAGAATCCAATATAGACCTCCATAATTCAAGTATTTTTCTGAACTCTTTCTCTAGTTTTATCCACAAAAAAGATATCATCCATGAAAAACATGCACCAAGGTACATTCTGCTGTAAATGTCCAATAAGAGCCTCCATAACTAAAGCAAAATGATATAGGCTTAAAGTCGAGCCCTGATGTAATCCAACTGAAATAAGAAAATACTTGGTCAAACCTCCTTTTGTTCAAACACAAATAACAGCTCTAATATACATATCTTTAATGACTTGAATACAAGTCATATCAATACATTTCTTTTCTAGAACTCTCGAAAGAACTTATGTTAGAACGTTATCCTTGGTTTTTCTAAATCAATAAAAATCATGTGCAGATCCTCCAAACTCTTTTTGTACTTCTCCATCAAACTTCTCAATAAATATATAACTTCCATCGTAGCCTTGTTCGACATAAATCCAAACAAATTATGAGAAATATTTGTATCACGTCTTAACCTATGGTCAATTACACTCTCCCACAATTTTGAAGTATGCCAAATTAACTTAATTCCTCTATAATATGCACACTTTTGTGCATCCACTTTATTCTTAAAAATAGGACCAAAATAATCTTCTTCCACTCCTCAGGCATCTTTTAGTTTTTTAAATGATAATGAAGGGTTAAGCCAAGAAAATCCCAAAACTCCTAGAAAATTTCATACTTCAATTGGGATATCATCAGGTCCTACTGATTTTCCACCTTTTATTTTTTTTTCAAGCCCCTCCAAGTTGCTTTATACTAAAGCGACAATAAAAATAAAAAACTTTATTATTATTAACAAAACTAAGATCACTAATGATAATTGCATTTTTAGAAATTTTATTGAAAAATATTATCAAAATAGCTCACCCGCCTATGTTGAATATTTTCCTCTAAGAAAAATATTTAGATTTTCATCATTAATACACTTTACTTGAATTAAATCTTTAATTTTCTTTTCTTATTGTTTGGCTAGTTTATACATACTTTTTCACTCTTAGTAATATATTATAAAGATCACTAAAAGCAGAATTCTTAGCATCACAAATTGTTCTCTTTGACTCGCTGCGGGTCACTTCATATTTTTTTCAGTTCTTTAACTTTTACATTGAAACCAATTTTTAAAACTTTTTATATTTTATCTTTTCTTGCACATTATTATTTCATCACCAACTAATTTTATTTATAAAAATTTTCCTTTTGATTCTCTAATTATATATTTTGTCAATTGTTTAATGATGATTGTTACTTTATCCCACATAAAATTAGTTTCTTCATGAACATCTCAAATCTTGAAATCTTGAATTTTATTCATAAAAATAATTTTTTCATAAAAATATCTCATAAAGGTAATTTTATTTGTCTTTTAAGTCTCTTCATTTTATTCTATGACAATGTTTCATTATATTTTTTATCTTACAATCCTCAACTTAAAATCCAGAACTAATAATCGATGTCAATTACTTAAAGTTGAGCACATAAATTTTCACTTAGAATGACCTTACAATTCTTATAAGAAAATAATCAATTTGTGTTTTATTAGATCTAATCTTATAAGTAATAATATGGTCATCTTTTTTCTTAAATAAAGTATTTACAATAACAAAATCATAAACTAAAGCAAAATCTAATATGATTCTACTTTATTCATTAATCACTCCAAAATCATAGCCTTGTATGGGGCACACAGTGGCTTTGGTACGGTGCCCCAGCATTCCTTGAACTGCCACCTAAGCTGAGAGTGGAAAAAGTGCTTTTTTCTAAAACAGGGTTAGAATTGGAACGTTTGTTTTCGTAAGAGCTAGCAAGTTGGAAATCCATAGTTAGGAATTTTAAAAAGATTTGATTTAGCTTAAAGATCAATTCAAATTTATTTTTTACTAAAATAGATTATTTTCTGAGCATGGAAAATCGCTTTCTTTCTATAGCAGAGATTAAAATAGGAATGGAGGAGGCGCATAAGTGAGATTGCACGGAGCTTCTCTCCAATCTAGACAGCACAAAATAAAGTTTCTTTAGGAAACAAACGGAGGGCAAACAGGAGGCTCGTATGAATAAGGAGGGATTTGAAGAGAATGTGGAGCCCCAACCTCTACGACAAAAGAGAGATTGGTTCAAGCCAAGTTCGAAATAATTTTGAGGCTTCAGCTACCACGACTCTTCTGCAATAATATGAGATTTGGGGATGTTTAAAAAGCATCATTAAGGACATTTTCCTTTATTATTATCATCTCAGTATAATAACATATAAATACATTCTATTGTAAGATTCCAGAAAAAGCTTATTACTATAAATATTATTATCACTATTATTTAGTTATAGCCTATAAAATTAGTTCAAATTAATTTGCTAAAATAGTGCAATGAGATTACTGAAAACTTCTCTAAAGGTGTCTCTTGAAATTCAAGTTATAGCCAAATTTGTTTATAATAAAGAAACAAATTGAAGCGTAGCATTCTATATTATTTGTTCTTTGTAATTTACCTCTATTAGTGGCTTTCACAGATCCCTCCTATGATTAATGGCTTTGCCTCCGACAACATTCTATTTGAAGCCCTCTTCCTATGGTGAATACCTTTGAGGCTAAATTTGTAGTTCTTAGCTCCATTCAATGACTTTTAATTTGGTGTTACCTGCGACCTCCTCCTACAACTGAGTCTTGTGGCTTCCTTAACAGCTTCAATGATTTTCTACAAGGTTGGACAATGTCTTTTGGGGTTCTTTAAGGATTTCCTCTCGTTGTAACTTAATGGTAGTTTATATTCAGAAAAGAGAGACCATTTAGCTTAAATTACAAAAGCATCAGCCTCGGAATCAAATATGATAGACCATAAAGTAATGATAAAAGAGATGAAACACAATAAAAACAGCAAAAATTATGCAGTTCACTAAGATCCACATGCATCCACAACTGCGTTTATGTCAAAGAATAAACTAAGCTTCAACAAAGATGCATAAAGAAATTTTACTTCATACATTTTTAAAAAATAAAAATTAACATGCCGCTTTGAAATAGTTAAATATTAAATAGAAATTACCGATTACTGGGAACTTTCTTCTTCAACCATTAAGGCAAAAGAAATTATTCTTATTGTTCAAAACTTCCAAAAAGGTGCACGTTACTGTTGCACACATGGAGATCCTTCCCTTTCTAACTCAGGAATCAAGATAGCAAAAGAAAACCATAATTTCTTACCAGCTCTCCAAAAACTCGAAACAGACACCACTTTCCATTTGCTAATATCCTAAAAGCTAACTTTTCTTCACCAAATTGTGACGCATCACTGAAATCATTGAATCCAACACATCACCACTCATTGTTACACTTTGTATATGAAGAGTCCATCAACTCTATTGGCTTTCAAGATAACCAAAGAACTCTTACAAACCATAAGGTCATTAGAATAACTAAAGAGCACATACCCGGCAAGATTAAAAGAACCTGATGATTGTACATTCTTTTTTAGATATGATGCAAACCTGTCTCCAACCAACAACAAAACCATCACACTATTATATGTTCTACATTTCTCAAATCCATAACCTCTTCATCTCAACATAGTTATGTATTAATACACTAGAGCTTGTCTTATATGTAGAGAGCATTTTCAAATCAAGTGTAATTTTTATTCAGTATTCCATGCTTTGCTAATGTAATGATTATGTCATTGATTTTGCTTAAGTTTGATATAATGTGGTTTTGTCCAGATTTCATAGAATGTAAGTAAGAAATTTTAAGTTTTATTTCTAATCAATTTATCGTTCAAATTTTGCTCTTAATATTTATATTTCTTATTGAAAGTAACAAACAGCTGTTAAAATTAAGAGTTTTTGCCCCACAAAATTGTGCGTACATTTTGAAAAACTCTCTCTCAAAATAGAAATGCACTAGAAACCTCAAACCTGAAGATGGATTATATTATTCAATGAATTAGAACAAACTTGAGACTATAGCTTCTAGATTTCTATCCAGTCAAGAGTGGGGCTTCGCACCAATGCTTCACATACGCAATAACCTAGCCACCTGTGTTGTGCTTCACTGTGCTCATTCTCCCAATCCTTGAATCTCGTGAACCTATCTCCACTGTCGCTTAAACTCATGTGCTCATGTTTAGCATGTGTGATGCCCTAAACGTGTGTCACCTACTCCTTTTGTTGCTATCACTAAAGCTCAAGTGCTAATGATGGGGAGTGACTCTGAATGGGCCACCAAGGATATAGAATGTCAATTCGAGTTAATGGGTCAAATTTGGGTGCAACTAGAGCATGGTCAATTTATTTAATGAGTCAAAAAGTCTAACTTGAACAACCAGCCTCTAACATAATTGACCCAAATTCAACCCAAGTAATTTAATATAACTATAAGCAAGTATATAAATGAAATGTGAACTAATACATAAGTTGGTGGGTCAGAATAAGATTGGTGAGTCAGCCAAAACCTGACCTGAAGAATTAAATTGGTCATACTTTTTTATTGTCACTCATCTGAAAGTTAATTAAGTCAACCCAAATCCAAATTTTCATGTTTGGATTTGTGTCGGGTTATTGCGCTGAGTAATTTATGGATACCACTAGCCTAGGGTTTTGTCTTAGATATATCTCTCGCAAAGTGTTTCCTATTTTTCTGAACATCTTTCTTCCCTCACTCTTATTTCTTGTCTTTCATTTTCTTGTTGATTACTGGCTATATATGTTGGCTCTCCCTCTCAATCCCCGATTCACTCTGCCGATTCACTCTGCCACTTTCCTACTTGGATGTCCTTATGATCAAGATTGTTCCTCCTACAAAACCTATGTCATCACGCTTATGTCGATGTTGCCTTACCTCAGAAGCTTTTTGGCCACTAACATTTCATTTGATCCTATGCCTCCCATCACACTCTATTATCATTATTTTGAAAACGTTGTGGGTGGTTCTTCAAGCACGGAATTGCATGCAACTTCTTTTGTCCAATTTCCTATTAACTTTCAGCATATCTGCTCCATTGAATCAAAAATAACTTCATTATTTCAAGTAAACACTGAACTGATGTTCTCTGCACAAAATATAGCTGAGTTAGCTCGACCATTTTCTTGATGTATTGTAGCAGATTTCATAGGACTATTAAAACATCGAGTCAATTGCAAATTCCTAATAGATATTCACTTGGTTGGTAAGTATTCCGTTGGGATTAATGATTTTCATCACACCTTCTCTGGACGTACACACAAAGATTGTGGCTTTCAATGCATATGCTTAAATGGTCACACATTTCGTGCATCTGCGAAACCATCCACCATAGATGCATGAGTAAACTTTCATCAGCTTCAATTACATAACTCAACCAATCTACATTACATTCAATGGGTTCTAACTTTGGCAAGCCCTTGCAATTGGATGCTACAACTGCTTGTCTTCTGAGGCATTTGTAGCCAAGGTATTTGTTGAAATAGGCATTACTTTGCCAATGAAAAATAGGTAAAGATTGGCTCAAAGTCCAATGGGCAATTGTAAAAAAAAAGGACACCACCCAAACAACACATATCACTCATTTTTGTGAAATCTTTGGAGACATTTTTTATGAGTACTTCAAAGCACATCCAGATCTTAGAAACTCGAACACTTCAGTGCTAGAGGAACATTTAATGTCCGGACCGCTCATAATTCCACAATTGATGTGCTTAAACATCTGTTACGCCGGTGCTAGCTTAATGGGAAATTTTGTCTTTTGTCATTTATAATTATTTAGTATAAATAGAATTACTATGTTCAGGGTTAGGGTTTTGAATGAGATTATTATTGCAAGACTTAAGTATAAGGCCTAGGATAGATTTCCTACCTTTGAATTGTAGGAATTGGGAGAGACCGCCTACCTCTCAAATTGTAGGTGTTTATCCTTTATTTTATATGCTTGAAATTGTAGGTGTTTACCTTTATTTTATATGCTTGTGGTTATATTGTTTGCTTTGGAGAAATACCCTAATTTCTACGGCGAATCATATTAATATGGTATCAGAGCATCAATCCTTCACAGTGCAATTTCTGTGGGAAGCCGATGGGATAGCGTCTCCTTTTACTTGAAAGCCACCCGAGATTGCATCTTTGCTTGTCAAAACTATCGCGATACAAATTGAGGCAAGTACTAGGAAAGTTTGTGTCGTTGTGTGATCTAATATCGTGATAATGTCTTTTTGGACCTAGCTGGGAAAGAAAGACTGGATCACGATGCCCAGAGCCGCGAATAGACAAGATCATGACAGCCTAATTTGATGAGACAACGCAATTAGAGGTAGCCTAGAAGGTTGCAACGAAACTGTAGTGCTTCAGTGCTCCTTCAGGACCAAACTTCGATGCCACAATCACAAGGGAAACCAATGCATGAGATTGCAGCGTACATGTAACAGTTCGCGGCAAAATAAGTTCCGCATCGTTCTTGATCAAGTAACACGATCAGGATCATGGCGTAAAAGATTTTCGCACCACTTATGGCAAAAACTCGCAATTGGGATTTGCAACCGACTAAAATCCTAATTGCAAGAGCCAAGAAAAAAAGATTTCTCGCGTCAGACCCACATACAGAAATTCAGATCGATGTTTCTGAAGTTCCGCATGGCTTGCAATAGTCCTCTACCAAACTGCATAAAGGAATCCAGGAATCGTGACATCTAGAGTTATGTGCACTCCAAAATCGAGTACAAAAATTCCAAAACTTCTCGATTTCAACGTAAAGGAGTTCTGAACTAATGGCGGCTAAGAAAATAAATGATTATGAGAATAAATTGGAGGAAGAGATGAGTCAAATCAGACCTGAAATGGATGAGCATTTCTAGGCCATAGAGGAGAGGTTGGAGGGGAGGTTCACAACACTAAAAAAATGATAAAGAAGTTCGCAAAGTTCCACGCAAACCCGCCCTCGCCTATAGTGGGATCAAGAGGAATTAGAAGCAGACTCGAGCTCAACACTTGGAAATAAACAACGCGACATCCCACAGCCGAAACGAGAGTCAGCATGCAGAATGTGGCGGCATGCAATTCAAGGCTAGAGAAAATAGTTTTGAAAGAATTCAGCTCGAAATAGGGAACCAAGCTAGGTGAGATCTTGGTCGAGGGTTGCATCCGACGTGATTGCTTTTTGTTAAAATAGCTTTTCAAGTGGAAGAAAATTCTCGAGCCTATTAGGACTGGCAAGCAAGAACTTTGGAAGAAAATAAATCAACAGGGTCGGGGAAGAGAACCCAACTCCCGCTTTATGGATGGAATGAATTTTGATCACAAATCGAGAAGAAGACTCATGCATTAGGAAGCTGAAGAAGTCGATTTTTGAAGGAGATGATGCCTATGGTTCGATTTATCATGTAAAGAAATACTTTGTTGTTAATGGGCTGACGAAGAAAAAAAATGGGGGCATTAGAAAGAAAGGCTCTAGCAAGGTATCAATGGAAAGAATAACATCAACCATAGGAAGAATTCAAGGACCTAATGGTGGACTGCTTCAGAACCACATAGGAAGGGGATTTACAATAGCAATTTTTTTTATTATTCCATGAAGTATTTTTCATGGAGTATAGAGAGAAATTTGAAATGTTATTCGGTCATTTGAGAGGGATATAAAAAGAAGTGTTAGAAGGAAACTTCATAAAGAAGCCAATATTTGAGCGTCACTTCATCTATAGAGATCGCATGGATTGGGGGTAACATGGAATTAGCATAGTTGGTTAAAGATAAAAATGCAATGGAACATATTAACAGGAGCAGCACAGGTGGAGCACCATATCACTCTGCTACAACCACAACGATACAAAAAGCTCAAGGGTCACGACCGAGAGAGACCCTCAAGAGTCTTACAGGGACAGAGATTTAAGAGAAGCGAGACAAGGGATTATGTTTTTGATGTGATGAAAAGCTTTCCCTTAGGACGCCGTTTTAAGGATTAACATTACAGGGTCTCACAGTGTGTGATGAAGAGACAGAGTAAGCAACCAGATAGTTGTAGTTGAGGAGTGAATCACTATTTCCCACCTTGAAAATAAGGTGTCTTTTGGGAGGGGAGTATTGTTACGTCAATGTCTAACCTAAGGACAAGTTTGTTTTATGTGTTCCTATTGGCAATTTAATATTTTTTTCATTTATTACTATTTAGTATAAATAAGAGTAATAAGTTTACGGTTATGGTTATGCATGAGATTAATGATGTGAGTCATAGATTTAAGCTTTGGGAAAGATTCCTACGTGTAGAAATGTAAGAATTGGTAGAGAACGTTGATACGATCCGACGTAGAAATAGACACGATTTTTAAGAGAAATTAGGGCAAACTAATACTTTCTTCAATAATGTCAAATCAAAATAATACAACGAAATTAACTTACACAAATACAAAAAATAAGCACTAATAGTCGATCTCTCCCAAATCATACAATTTGAGAGGTAGAAAATCTCTCACAAATCCTAAACGCATAACCCTATCCCTAAACATGCTAGCCATATTTAAACTAAATAAAAATAAAAAACAAAAGACTAAATTGCCCTTAGGTTAATATATAACAAAATTACTCTTGAGCTAGGCCAAGCTACCGACGTAACAATACTCCTCTCCCAAAAAAATACCTTGTCCTCAAAATAGAGAAAATATTTTTTGGATTTGGTAGTATGGCTCCCACGTGATGTTATCATCAAGGAATAATTTCCGTGTAAGAAGAAAATTAGAGTGACCCGCAAGAGTCCGCAATGTAGTTTTGTGCACAACTTTCGACTGCCTCAAACTCTGTTGATGCCCAATCTTTAAATAAATCTTGGAGAACACCACAGTCTCATACAACTCGTCAAATAACTCACCGATCACTAAAATGAAAAATTTTCAAGTGTTGCTTCTAGAAAGACCAACCCCCATCCATCTTCTTTCTAGAGAAGAAGCATGCACAACAAAGGCCACCGCGGCAGTTGGAAGTAACCCTCCGCTGGGGTCTCACTCACCATTATTCCCTGTTCCAGCCCAAAATTCTTCGAAGTGATTTTTAGCCCTGAATTGTCACCGTCAATTGTCACTTGTGCAATTCCTTCCACATGTTGCTGCTCAAATCAACTTCCGTTTAATTCATTCAATCTCACCTACTTCAGTTCATCACATCCATTTCACACAATGCCTACAAACTGCTCCTCCCAACCCCTTACAAAAACCCTTTTATGTTTTGACCCAACAACCTCTATAAAAAATCTCTAATCCAACCCACATCTGAGTCCTAGGAAGGCCTTGATGATGAATGCTCTCCTAATGTTCCTCACTTTTGATCTCTTTCTATTTCGATCTTGCCGTTGAATCTCCAGTCAATCATTGATTAGGGTTTGTAAATTGAGTTGATGTCCAGATCTTGTATTGCATTTCAATAAGCTTCCTCATCATCTCCTCCAAGCTCCCAAATGAAATTTTCATGGAAGAAAATCTATCGTCTATGGATGAAAACTTTCCTTCTATGGTAGAGAACTTTTCCTACATCTCGGATTTAAGTTGCCTTGCATCCTTAATTTTTTTCTCCAAATCATATATTTTCTTGGCTGTTATTATTCCTAGAAAAATTTTTGATCATAAAATTCAAAACTCTGTACCTCATCATCCCGTCATAAGCCTCCAGCTAGCTTGAAACTCGATAGGAGTGTTTACACAATTCTGTCGTCGACTTCCCAGATTACGAGAAGATAGATCACTAGGGCATGCCTGTTTCCAAATCCAATCACTGACTTTTCAGATCACCATTAGGACATTTCTGATCCCGTCAGAGCCTTCCCGGCTAGCTCTGATTGATTTTGTTTCGAGTCGGTACTAAGGAGATGAATCTACGAAAAAATCCCTTTTACATCCCAACTATCACTTATCGCATTGCTTCCCCGCTTGCTCCGACTGTGATCATATCGCAAAGCTTCGATCACGAAGAATACAATCTGGCGATGCTTTACCACTAGTTACAATCGCGAAATTCAGTCACGAAAGAGTCTGGCATGCCGCTAGGCTTTCCTGGCGCAATCAGATCGTGATTGTATCGCGAGACTTCCCAGGTAGCTACAACAGTATTGCAAGATTCGCCTCTTCCCAAAAAGCGCGTGACTCTACCACGGCTATCTGCACACCACAATTTGTTATTGTTCATGGTTAGCTCTAATCACAACTGTATGGCGAGGTTCAGTGCCAAAGGCTACAGACTTCTGCATCCAGCAATCTAGTTATTGACTCCTCACGAATAAATAGCTCTGATACCACTTTGATATAAACAAGCACAAAAATCGACATAATTTTCCTAAAAAATTACGACAAATCAATATTTTTCTTCGGTAACGTCAAATCAAAACAGTAGAACATGATCAAATTACATGAATACAAAAGATAAGCACCTACAATTCAAGAGGTAGGCGATTTTTCCAAAATCCTATTATTCAAGAGGTAGGAAATCTCTCTCAAACACTAAAATTAAGACTCCAAGACAACAATATCATGCACAACCCTAACCCTAAACATGTTAGCCCAATTTATACTAAATAAAAATAAATAACACAAGACTAAATTGCGCTTAGGCTAGGCCTAGGCACCAACGTAACAATCGCCTACCTCTCGAACTATAGATGTTATCATTTATGTTTTATGTTAGTGATTGTATTATTTGCTTTGGAGAAATAAAATATTTATTTTGCCCTAATTTCTACGGAGAATCCTATCAAATCATAATGTCAGATTTATATTCAATTTGGATCATATTGGCTTTCCCCGTGATATTAAGACTATTATGCACGAACCTACCAGCACTTCTAAAATGATCACTTCAACATTGGTTAATGATACATTGGAACTAAAATTGACAATCTGAAATGTTCCCCCTTTTACACCTATTGGTGGAGAAATGTTGAGCATTACATTCAACATGGAGAGGATTCTCATGGGAATGTTATGAGCGAAAATCTTTTGATAAATAGAAAATCTCAAATCCTATTTACCAGAATAGTTCATAAAAAACTATTGTCATTCTCATCTTTTCACCAAGTTCTAAGCAAGGCAATTCAAATGAGTAGTTTGTTCTACTTTGTTGTTTTTCTTGTTCCATCCTTTTGTATTTTTCTTGTAATTTTACAATTCTAGGCAATTACTATTGATGTACTCATATAAATGTCTTGCTATTACATTGTATTTTAAATTTTATAAAATTTTCATTAGAATTTTTAAGATTACATAGCATGATAATATCTTATAAATGTGAGACATAACATTTAAATCAACTTAAAAACATGATAAACATTTTAATTTAAACAAACTCAATATAATTATAATTCTAGATAATTCTAGAGGTTAAGAACTAGACTCCTATATTGAATAGGAGCAAACTTAGGCATCCTTAGTTGAATAAGCTAAGAAATTCTTCAAAAAAATAATACTTAGTCGATCCTGGAGTTGAATTTGCTTGAACAAATAAGGGGATTAGCTCAACCATTTTCATCTAAGTATTACAACTGAAAAAAAGTCTAAATGGCCAAAATATAAAAACATAGAACAAAAAGAACAATATTTGTCATGTATAGACCAAAGACAATAAATAACTCTACAGAGCTTTAGGATTGGAGAAATATTAAAATTAACCAGTTAAAACTATTCAACTATTAATTAATATTCTTTAAAAAATCATTTTATCATCTCATTTAACATCTTCTAAACACACACAAACATAGGTATCTTATATGTTCAAATTTGATCATAGCAAAAAATAGTAGTTCATAAATTCTCTTTAAATGATGGATTAGCAATCGGCGGCAAGGGGGTAGGGTGGAAGTAGAAGTTGGAGAGGATAATCACCATTGGGGGAAGGGGATACAGCCGGAGCACCACCCTACCCGTCAGATACAGCCGGAGACAAGGAAAACAGGATGTCGACGACTGTTTGCTAAGAATTGAAATCAGAAACAAGATAAAATTGAACCATATAACCAGAAAACAGTGATTTATAAACTCTTACATGTTGAAAAAAAAGAAAGGAATAGAATGGAGGAGATCACGTAAGAAAGGCCCCCTAGGGAAGCCGCCAGTTCCAACAGTGACCTAGACCGGCCCCTTTCTGTCGACTGATTCTGCCGACTAGCTATTTCTCGCATCTGAGCATAATGAAGACCACGCGCATCAATTGGTTGTCCTAGATGAAGGTGAGTTCAAGGTCATAATACCAGACACACGGGAGTCTCAACTAAGTGGATTCCAAGAATGTCTGACCTACAATCTACCTCCTAGGTTGCCACTACTGAGAGAGGTCCGGCATATCATCACCTTAGATGAAGATAAGAAGTTTTTGAGCTATTTGGAGAAGAAATTTTGGGGTAACCTGAGAACAAAGTTATTCCAATTCAATTCAACAACACATTCCCAGATAGATGGTCTGGTGAATTTCTATCTGGGAAAGCTCTGTAAGTGTTTTTTTGGGAATGAATATCGAGCATGGGGATCCATATTCTTCTAGAGAAGCCTTTCTTTGTTGGGGAAAATGATGCCGGAGCTTTTTGAAAAACTACAGGATTCCAGTACCACGAGATCAAGATTCACGATCGCAAGAATTTCGTGATTCTGCAGAATTTGGAAGGTCTCGCGATAGCAAATGAGTCGCAATACATGATTATGTTCCGATTCAGCTTTTGCGTGATTGTTTCCTTTTTTTATTTGTCTTCATATTTCGTTCATTCTAATTAAGGCCCCTTTCTATTATTAGACTATTTATGTATTTGGCTATTTTTTGTACGCTAGCTTTCGTTTGAATATTTTGGAGATTTTAATCTATGTATTCTACCTTAAGGAATGTTGTATTATCACTCTTTTGCAAGTGGTGTGTCTGTAGCTTGTGCAGGAACACAGGGTGAATTTCCTTGTCTTTCGTACCTCATTGTTTCAGAATTTCCTTTATTGTTTCAGCGGGGACTACTGTCGAACTGCATATCTCAATCCAAATGTCGTCGAAGTTGAGTATTATCATTCCCTCACTATTCTACAAACCCAACCCCACTAGATTTGTTTCATAAACACCTTCTAAGGCCTAGAATGATATCGAGTGTTGTTAGATACTCTTAATAAGAGCTTCAAAGACGTCTGCCCCCTTAACAAACCCAGGAAATAAAAGGATGCCCGCCATTCTATAAAAAAATGAAAGATTTTTTAAAAAGATTTTTTTTATATTCTTTTTTATTTGTATAAGAATTTTTTAATATATAAGATATATTCACTATTCTAAATTAGAGTGTGTGCAAACTCCTAGCAGACTTTCTATCACGCATAATAGATTTTCGACTTTTCATCCTCCCCCATTATCTCAACCACAGTGGTCGATTCCGATATGGGATATAGGGTCTGTTTGGGGTAGCTGCAGCTTATTAAATAATCTGCTGATAAGCAGATTAAAAATAATCTGCAGATAAACTACGTGTAGTGACTATTAGAAATTTTTATTTTTTTTCAAAAGTTTGGCCGCTGTCAGAAAGCAGCCACCGCACCTAGATAGGTGCAATGTGAAAAAACTGCTTTCAGCGTTTTCAAAACGCATAAACTATCAAAATGCAGTTTACCCAAATAGTCCAGGTATATTTTCATAACGCCACCGCACCAAATAAGCTGCCCCAAACGGACCCATAGTGAGGTCAAAAAATAAATAAATTTCATTAACTCAAAACATTTTTATTATTAAAAACATAAAATAAATTTCAATGATCATGAATAACATATATTTTCAATTTTCTGAATCTTTAAGAAAAATATAATTTACTGAATCACAAAATTATTTTCCAGCAATCAAAGCCATTAATGAGAAAATTATTGATACATTTTACAGTTATCAACTAACCTTGTTGTTTGTGTTCAACCAAGATTAATTAGCGCATTTGTGTTCAATTTGCTTAGAAATGAACTGAACCAAAAAAATCCCTAGCATGTTCATGTTCAACTCATTTATACCTCTATTCAATTTGATGTCCACTTCCCTAGCACTACTTTGTGATCCTCCTCTTAGTCAACTTATAGATGGGTGTTACTTGTGGCTTCCAATTTATGTGATGAAAATTGGAACCCTTCACTTCAATGATTTTCTGTCATGTTGGATAAAGCATTTTGCGATTATCGAAGGACAGAATCCCCTTGCGGCTTCGCCACCACTTCCAATAATCCACCACCACAATTGATAACTTTCTCCTCCCTACAATTTGACTTACTGGATCCAGATGCCAAGTCATCAACAGATTTTTGCATTTGTTTGATCCTTTTTCTTTTCTTAAGGGTTGAATAAGGGGATTTTTTCGAATAAGCTTTAGGATTATAATTAAAAGTCTTGAACATATATAAACTCAATCAATTTGAATTCTAAATAACCTACTAATTGGACATGATATTCCTCTACTTCCAGAAGTGAACTCTTAATAAACTTGAAGTTTTTAAGGAAAGGCTAACTAATTGTATAAGAGTGAGGCTAGATTCTATGGCTTTGGTGACTTTTTTTCATCTATTTTTATTCAATGCTCTAAATTATGTTTTCGGATTGGTTATATAAATGGTTTTATTAAATTTTGATACAACTTAATTTCAAGAAGAATGTTTTCTTGATTAAGAATTTTCAAGCATTTTCATCATCAAGGATTATAACTATCTGACTTGATTCTCATTGTAGTTAGTTATCAACGGAAGTTAAGAATAGTAATTAAAATTAAGTGTTTGAGGAATACAAAATTTTATATGCATATTCCACGATTTTGCGTATCTCATGATTGATCTTCACTATAAATCATAGATCCTGAAATGCCCTAAATAAAAAATGAATTAGTGTGACATTGTTTTTTCATTTGTTCTGCCCTGATACCAAAAAAAAAATCATACAGAAGTACAATAAAGTGGCATCAGGAGCACTTGTTGCAATGGCGTGGGACTTCAAATACAACAGCACTAAGCTTTTGTCCCACTAAGTGGTGTCGGCTACATGAATCTTTTTTCTCTATTATGTCCTATTGAGTGTCATATTTTCATTTAATTCTAATAGATTAAGATCATTTTTTATATAATATGTCCAAATCTTTTTAGGTCTATCTGTCTTTCCGAACATAAGTTAAATCTAAATATATAATATCAAAGTTATGTGTCGCATTTTGTCTCAAATTGTCAAGCCACTCATCCACCTAAGCATTCTCATCTCAGCGCAGCACATAACTTTGTTTTATGCTTCTCTTTTAAAGACCACAATTCTGAGTCATAGAGCATTACAGGTCTCACCACCATCTTATAAAATTTTCTCAATCAAAATGGTACTTTTCTATCACACAATAGGCCCGATGCTTAAAAATATCGCATGGTGAGACATAGTTATAAGTGAAAAAAAAAATAGAAACTTTAGAAAATAGCAATAATTCTTTTATATAAAGCAAAAATGCAGAATTAAGAACCTGTTCAATGCGTCTTTGAAGCTGCAGCCTGTAGGACCTAATTTTTCTTTCCTCATATCCAGAAATAACTCTAACAACGAACCAAGCTTTTCTACCAAATTCCAATAACTTATCCATCGTTCAAAGCAATTTAAAAGGTTGTTTGCAGCATAGAACAGTTATCTGATCAGGGACTGTCAGCACCAAAACAATGACATAGTGAAAATCAAAGAAAGTTAAATCATAAGAACTTTCAGCAGTACTCCTCGTTTAACGTGAATAACAAAGGAAAAAAGTATCCCCTTCAAAATGATAGTAAAATATAAAAGAAAGCAGCGTTGTTAAATTGGATTTGTGTTTGCTATTAAAGCAAAACACTGTAGAAATATTCCAAAGCAAAAGAGATGCTCAATATTGTTTACAAGGGAATTAACCTAATGAGTCATATAATAAATTTAAAGAGTATAGAACATATACATAGAAGATTTATAATGGTAGAAACAATCCGATTTTATGTCACAAAGCTCCACTACGAAGACACCTTTTTTGCTGAGAAGATTAATGGAAGAATATAGTATGTAAATATAGATTTTTTTTTGTAGATATTAAAAAAATATGATCAAGTACCATAAAGATTGATTGGTGGACATTGAAAAAAATTAGTGTAAAAAATATGTTAAAAAATCAGAGGATATACATGGTGATTCATTACTAATATTAGAAATAACTGTGAACTAACCATAGAGTTCCCAATCCTAGCGGGCATACATTACATGCAATTTTAATACATTTGATATTAATTATTATCAACCAATATTATAAAAAAAAGTGATTTATATGTTTGATTATACTAAGTATCTTAGATACTGTACATAAAATAAGAACTTATATGAGGAAATAACTTCTAGAATTAAAGCCATGGGGTTAGAAGTGATTAAAAGAAAGAAGTGCCTCAGAAGTATCATGTAGTACAAGAAAATATCACAAATAAAAATTTTATAGAACCGTAAATAAGCTGGATCTATCAAATAATTTAATCTACACAACAAAAGTTATTGATAGTCAAGTTATGCATGCAAAAATAAAATAAAATAAATCAAAATAAATGGGTCAAATATTAAGACAAATAAATTTAGAAATAATGATATTAAAGGAATGAATGTAATGGTAATAATATCTATTGAAAATAAATTTTTAAATAAAAAATCGAGGCAGCTTGCATATGTACGGTGAATGATAGAAAATGCACAAATAACAGGTAGACAAAATCGATGTCAAAGAATCAAAAAAGTAGAATACCAAATAAACATAAATAGAAGTTTCCCAAAATAGTTGCGTGGAATAATTTTAACACCTTCGTTATCACCCAAAAATAATGAATAAATAAATGATTTCAAAAAGGCAACCCAAATAATTAAGAAAAGGCAAAGAACTATGATATTGATGAATAGACATCAAAAATCAAATTAATCATGCTTATTAATAGAGTTTAACACGTGAAAATTTAGTTAGTTCAGTTATCGAGAAACTTTTGCATAAACATTATTCAACAGAGAAACGAATATGTAAATATTAAAAATATTATTAATCATTAAAAAATGAACAAAACATATCTACGAAAAAACAAAACAATATACATGTTTATGAAGTCAATGATAAACAAATAGAATGATGCAAGAGAAAGAAGCAACTTTTTTATATAATTATTATTGATATATTTGAGTGCAAATTGCACTAAATAAAATCAAAGAGTTGATAAATACAGCAATATCTTTAGAATTAATAAAATTATTAAGTCCCTTGGCTCCAATTTAAGTTGTGCGGTAGTTTATGGAATAAGGAATGATTAAGATTAACTCCATCTCATGGGTGTGAATTTGGGTTGACAGTTGATGTGTAAAAAATGTGTGATATATGTATATGTGAATTATACTTTTTTATATATCATTTTCATGCTTTTGTAGAATATATATATATATTCTACAAAAGCATGAAAATGATATATAAAAAAGCATAATTCACATATACATATATCACACATTTTAAGATACAGGTCTAAATCCAAAACTTGACCACTTGGGAGCAACAAATTAGTTAAGCCATGTTAAGTACCTGGCACCCCAGTTTAGCGCTTAGGCGCTGGTGAAGATTCCTTTCATGCGGTGAAATAGAGAGGACAACATCTCAGTGCCAGCTCAATAGTATCGCCACGCTTGTCTTTTGTGCCCCAATGCCACCCTACCCAACACCTTAGCGTCTGATGCCCTAATTTGAAGATTCAGGGCCACGAAACCCAGCGCCGCTGCAGCTGCATCCAGCGCTCCGACGCCATAGGGTCAATGTCTCAGTGTTCCCCACCGACTTAAGATGATTTTTGGCAGTTCGAGCAATCCAAAGGGTTAAATTCACTACATTTTCATTCGGGAGATGATTCAACCTTTTAAAAAACTTGAACACAATAAAGGAAAAGATAGTAGGTATATGTGTGTAAGAGTGTGTGTGAGATTTACTTGTATTGAATGAGAGTGAATAGAAGTGTGATTTCATTGTTGAGGAAGGACTATGGTGGAGCAAAAAGAAACTCATATCAGATTTGAACGTTTTTCATTTGTGTAAATTTTAATTTATTTCAATGAAATTTGCTTTGTATTCTTTCCACATGTTTAGGAACTAAAAGATTTATGCTAATTTGATTTATTAGTGTGATGATTGTTATTCAATAAATGAGATTTTTCAAATATAATTTGGAATGTAATTACATGTTAGTGTGTTAAATTTTCAAATTTAATTTAATTTCAAATTGATCACTTGAAAAATAAAAACCCTTGTGATCTAGGACTATTGACCGTAGTAAAAAAAAAAAAGTAACACCCAATCACTTGATCGAATAAAAATATTGTCATTAGGAAAATTATAACCACATAAGAGAAAGAGAATTCCTGGAAGATTATGCATGGTTAAGCAAAATTTAAGCATAAAATGAGACTCTTAATGCATATTATGCTAGGAATAGAACAATGAGTAGTTCTCCCTTATTGTCAACATCAAATTTGGAAGATTTATTGAGAGAATATTGATGATTCACATGATTTATATCAAATAAGCATGATGTTCATATTAGAGAACAAAACCTTCGTAGATTTACATTTACAAAATTAGGAGTTTGACATTTCCAAAACTTTCACCATTTTGAACTAGACTTGAGGTCAGTAATCTAATACTTTGACTTATTTGAAAATTAATAAAGTTCCTTGTGAGAATGATAATCAGATTCTAAATACATATATTATTTGATTAACATGTATACTTGCATGTTATCCCATGCTTTACAACATCATGAATGGATCAAATTTTTTGTGTCGTTGTCGGGGAACGATATTAAATTTTCAAATAAGACAAATATTAGTTGAAATTTTGATGTTTAGATTTGAAAATTGCAGTGTTAATTTCGCCCTATACTTTGTTATATGTTTTAGTTATTTTGTTTATACCTTGTACTTTGTTATGTGTTTTAGTTATTTTGTTTATATTTTAAAATTTTAAGAGAATCCTCAAAATATTATGAATTGATGTTTTAATTGTTTTATATATTATTGTTATTATTGTAAAGTGTTAGCTAGCCAAACAAAGAGAAAAGAAAAGTAAAGATTTAACTCAAGTAAAGTGTATTAAAGATGAAAATCAAAAAGTACTTTTCTTAGAAAAAGATATTCAACATAGGTGGGTGAGTTACTTTGATAAACTTTTTAATGAAGTTTCTGAAAATACGATCGAACTTAGTGATTTTAATATCGTAAATAATAATAAAACGTTTCATTTTTACCGTCGCATTAGCAAAAAAGAAGTTGAGGAGGCTTTAAAGAAAACCAAGAGTGGAAAGTCTGTAGGACCTGATGATATCCCAATTGAAGTGTGGAAATATTTGGGAGATTTGGGAGTTTCTTGGCTTACTAAACTCTTTAATATTATTTTAAAAACTAAAAAGATGCCTGAGGAGTGGAGGAAGAGTATTTTGATCCCCATTTTTAAGAATAAAGGGGATGCACAAGAGTGTGCAAATTATAGAGGAATTAAGTTGATGTGTCATACTTTAAAATTATGGGAGAGGGTAATTGAACATAGGTTAAGATGCATCACGAAAATTTCTCATAATCAATTTGGATTTATGCCTGGCAGGTCTACTATGGAAGCTATACATTTATTGAGAGGTTTGATGGAGAAGTTCAGAGATAATAAGGAGAATCTACATTTGATTTTTATTGATTTAGAAAAAGCTTACGATAAGGTTCCAAGAGATATCCTTTGGAGAGTCCTCGAGAAGAAAGGTGTTGATATGACTTATAATCAAGTCA